>NW_027182861.1:320000-375000 GCF_041146395.1 Eulemur rufifrons | reverse complement strand
GGGTTAGGGATAGGGTTCAGGCTTAGCTTTAGGGTTTCTGGTTAGGGTTAGGTGTTAGGTTAGTGTCAGGGTTAGGTCTAGTCGTGAGGGTAAGGTTTAGGGTTAGCTTTAAGAGCTAGGGTTAGGTTTAATGGTTAGGATTAGGATTAGGGTTAAGGGTTAGGGTAAGGCTTAGGGGTTAGAGTGAAGGGTTAGGGTGAAGGGTTAGGGTTTTTGTTAGGCATAGCGTTGGGGTTAGAAGTAAGGGTTACTGTCAGTGTTAGGGTTGTAGGTAGGGTTACGGTTAGGGTTAGCGGTTTAGAATTAGGGTTAGGGATTAGGTGTCACAGTGATGACTAGGAGATAGGGTTATTATTATGGGATAGGGGTTTTTCTCAGGAAATGGGTTATGCATTAACGTTAGGATAAGTGGTTAAAGTTAGGTGCACGGTGAGGTTTACGTGTTAAGGGGAGAAAGAGGAACAGGGTTGGGTGTTATGTTCAGGGTTAGGGTTATCTGTTAAAGGTATTGTTTATGCTTAGCGCACGGGCCCTGTCTGCATTAGGCGGGCGGGGGAAGTTTAGGGGGCTGGGATTGTACCCAGGAACCCACTCTATCATACTCTGGGTATGGGCCCGTGGGTTTCATGCAGGACACAGTGGTAGAGCCTCCTTTCACGCATGGCATGGGAGGATGGCAGGCATTCTAAACTCTAAGAAAGCAAGAAGTCTGAGAATTAGATTTAGGGGTAGGATTATGGTTAGGGTTAAGGATGAAGTTTAGTGTTAGGGTCAGGGCTTAGGGTTATGGATTAGGGTTAGGGTTAAAGGCTACTCTTAGTTTTAACGGCTACACTTTGGTTTAGGGTTGAGGTTTACGGTTAGGGTTAAGATGAGGGGTTAGGGTTTGGTACAGGGTTAGGGTTAAGTGTTAGGTTTAGGGTTGAAGATTAGGATTAGGGTTAGGATTAAAGGTTAGCGTGAGAGTTAACGCTTACTGTTAAGGTTATGAGTTAGTGTTTAGGGTTAGGGTTGGGGTTAGGTTTAGTTTTAGGGTTAGAGTTATGTGCTATGGTTTGTGTTAGAGGTTAAGGTTAGGTTTACTGGTCACGGTTAGGGTTACATTTAGGGGTTTGCGTTAGGGTTAGGGTTAAGGGATAGGATTAGGGTTAAGTGTTGGGCTTAGGGTTAGCGTTTAGTGTTAGTGTTATCATTAAGGATTAGGGGTAGGTTCAGGGTTAAATGCTTGGGTGCGGGTAATGGTTAGGGTCAGGGTTAAGGTTCACGGATAGGGTTAGTGTTAAGGGTTACGGGTTGTTTTGGGGTTCAGGGTTAGAGTTAGCATTAGGGCTTAAGGTTAGGATTAGGCTTTAGGTTCGATTTAGGGTTAGACCTAGGCGTTAGGGTAAGGGCTAGCGTTAGGGTTCAGAGATAGGGTTAGGTTTAATGCTTAGGATTAGGGTTAGGGTTTGGGGTTAAAGTAAGTGTTAGGGGTTAGGTTTAAGGATCCAAGGTTAGGGTTATTTTTAGCTGTAGTGTTAGGGTTAGGGATAAGGGATCCCATTAGCATTAAGGGTCTTCCTTACTGTAGGGTTAAGGGTTAGGCTTAGAGTTAAAGTTTAAGGTTAGGGTCAGTGTTAAGATTTAGGGTGAGGGTTAACGGTTAGGGTAAAGGTTAAGCGTTAGGGTTAGGGATTAGTCATTAGGGTTTCTGGTTAGTGTTAGGGTTAGCGGTTAGGAGTTAGTGTTTTATGAAGGGGTATGGTTAGAATTAGGACTGGGGTTAGAGTTAGGGTGAGGTATAGGGGTTAGGTTTAGGGGTTAGTTTTAGGGTAAAAGGATAGGATTAGGGTTACGGGTTGGGCTTAGGTTTAGGGTTAAAGTTTACTGCTAGGATTAGGGATAGGGTTCAGGGTTAGCTTTAGGGGTTCTGTTGAGGGTTAAGTGTTAGGTTAGTGTCAGGGTTAGGTCTAGTCGTGAGGGTAAGGTTTAGGGTTAGCTTTAAGAGCTAGGGTTAGGTTTAATGGTTAGGATTAGGATTAGGGTTAAGGGTTAGGGTAAGTCTTAGGAGTTAGGGTGAAGGGTTAGGGTCAAGGGTTAGGGTTTTTGTTAGGCATAGCGTTGGGGTTAGAAGTAAGGGTTACTGTCAGTGTTAGGGTTGTAGGTAGGGTTACGGTTAGGGTTAGCGGTTTAGAATTAGGGTTAGGGATTAGGTGTCACAGTGATGACTAGGAGATAGGGTTAGAATTATGGGATAGGGGTTGTTCTCAGGAAATGGGTTATGCATTAACGTTAGGATAAGAGGTTAAAGTTAGGCGCACGGTGAAGTTTACGTGTTAAGGGGAGAAATAGGAACAGGGTTGGGTGTTATGTTCAGGGTTAGGGTTATCTGTTAAAGGTATTGTTTATGCTTAGCGCACGGGCCCTGTCTGCATTAGGCGGGCAGGGGGAGTTTTGGGGGCTGGGATTGTACCCGGGAACCCACTCTATCATACTCTGGGTATGGGCCCGTGGGTTTCATACAGGACACAGTGGTAGAGCCTCCTTTCACGCATGGCATGGGAGGATTGCAGGCTTTCTAAACTCTAAGAAAGCAAGAAGTCTGAGAATTAGATTTAGGGTTAGGATTATGGTTAGGGTTAAGGATGAAGTTTAGTGTTAGGGTGAGGGCTTAGGGTTAGGGATTAGGGTTAGGGTTAAAGGTTACTCTTAGGTTTAACGGTTACACTTTGGTTTAGGGTTGAGGTTTACGATTAGGGTTAAGATGAGGGGTTAGGTTATGGTACAGGGTTAGGGTTAAGTGTTAGGTTTAGTGTTGAAGATTAGGATTAGGCTTAGGATTAAAGGTTAGCGTGAGAGTTAACGCTTAGGGTTAAGGTTAAGAGTTAGGGTTTAGGGTTAGGGTTAGGGATAGGGTTAGTTTTAGTTAGTTTAGTGCTATGGTTTGTGTTAGAGGTTAGGGTTATGTTTACTGGTCACGGTTAGGGTTACGTTTAGGGGTTAGCATTAGGGTTAGGGTTAAGGGATAGGATTAGGTATAAGTGTTGGTCTTAGGGTTAGGGTTTAGTGTTAGGGTTATCATTAAGGATTAGGGGTAGGGTCAGGGTTAAATGCTTTGGTGCGGGTAATGGTTAGGGTCAGGGTTAAGGTTGACGGATAGGGTTAGTGTTAAGGTTTACGGGTAGGTTTAGGGTTCAGGGTTAGAGTTAGCATTAGGGCTTAAGGTTAGGATTAGGCGGTAGGTTAGATTTACGGTTAGATCTAGGCGTTAGGGTAAGGGCTAGCGTTAGGGTTAAGAGATAGGGTTAGGTTTAATGCTTAGGATTAGGGTTAGGGTTTGGGGTTAAAGTAAGTGTTAGGGGTTAGGTTTAAGGATTCAAGGTAAGGGTTATTTTTAGCTGTAGTGTTAGGGTTAGGGATAAGGGATCCCATTAGCATTAAGGGTCTTTCTTACTGTAGGGTTAAGGGTTAGGCTTAGAGTTAAAGGTTAAGGTTAGGGTCAGTGTTAAGATTTGGGGTGAGGGTTAACGGTTAGGGTAAAGGTTAAGCGTTAGGGTTAGGGATTAGTGATTAGGGTTTTTGGTTAGTGTTAGGGTTAGCGGTTAGGAGTTAGTGTTTTATGAAGGGGTATGGTTAGAATTAGGATTGGGGTTAGAGTTAGGGTGAGGTATAGGGGTTAGGTTTAGGGTAAAAGGATAGGATTAGGGTTACGGGTTGGGCTTAGGTTTAGGGTTAAAGTTTACTGCTAGGGTTAGGGATAGGGTTCAGGGTTAGCTTTAGGGGTCTGGTTAGGGTCAGGTGTTAGGATAGTGTCAGGGTTAGGTCTAGTCGTGAGGGTAAGGTTTAGGGTTAGCTTTAAGAGCTAGGGTTAGGTTTAATGGTTAGGATTAGGATTAGGGTTAAGGGTTAGGGTAAGGCTTAGGGGTTAGGGTGACGGGTTAGGGTCAAGGGTTAGGGTTTTTGTTAGGGATAGCATTGGGGTTAGAAGTAAGGGTTACTGTCAGTGTTAGGGTTGTAGGTAGGGTTACGGTTAGGGTTAGCGGTTTAGAATTAGGGTTAGGGATTAGGTGTCACAGTGATGACTAGGAGATAGGGTTAGAATTATGGGATAGGGGTTGTTCTCAGGAAATGGGTTATGCATTAACGTTAGGATAAGAGGTTAAAGTTAGGCGCACGGTGAGGTTTACGTGTTAAGGGGAGAAATAGGAACAGGGTTGGGTGTTATGTTCAGGGTTAGGGTTATCTGTTAAAGGTATTGTTTATGCTTAGCGCACGCGCCCTGTCTGCATTAGGCGGGCGGGGGGAGTTTAGGGTGCTGGGATTGTACCCGGGAACCCACTCTATCATTCTCTGCGTATGGGCCCGTGGGTTTCATGCAGGACACAGTGGTAGAGCCTCCTTTCACGCATGGCATGGGAGGATTGCAGTCTTCCTAAACTCTAAGAAAGCAAGAAGTCTGAGAATTAGATTTAGGGTTAGGATTATGGTTAGGGTTAAGGATGAAGTTTAGTGTTAGGGTGAGGGCTTAGGGTTAGGGATTAGGGTTAGGGTTAAAGGTTACTCTTAGGTTTAACGGTTACACTTTGGTTTAGGGTTGAGGTTTACGGTTAGGGTTAAGATGAGGGGTTAGGGTTTGGTACAGGGTTAGGGTTAAGTGTTAGGTTTAGGGTTGAAGATTAGGATTAGGGTTAGGATTAAAGGTTAGCGTGAGAGTTAACGCTTAGGGTTAAGGTTAAGAGTTATGGTTTAGGGTTAAGGTTAGGGTTAGCGTTAGTTTTAGGTTTAGAGTTATGTGCTATGGTTTGTGTTAGAGGTTAGGGTTAGGTTTACTGGTCACAGTTAGAGTTACGTTTAGGGGTTAGCATTAGGGTTGGGTTAGGGTTAGGGTTAAGGGATAGGATTAGGGTTAAGTGTTGGGCTTACGGTTAGGGTTTAATATTAGGGTTATCATTAAGGATTAGGGTTAGGGTCAGGGTTGAGGTTCACGGATAAGGTTAGTGTTAAGGGTTACGTGTCGGTTTAGGGTTTCCGGGTTAGAGTTAGCATTAGGGCTTAAGGTTAGGATTAGGCGGTAGGTTAGATTTAGGGTTAGATCTAGGCGTTAGGGTAAGGGCTAGCGTTAGGGTTAAGAGATAGGGTTAGGTTTAATGCTTAGGATTAGGGTTAGGGTTTGGGGTTAAAGTAAGTGTTAGGGGTTAGGTTTAAGGATCCAAGGTTAGGGTTATTTTTAGCTGTAGTCTTAGGGTTAGGGATAAGGGATCCCATTAGCATTAAGGGTCTTCCTTACTGTAGGGTTAAGGGTTAGGCTTAGAGTTAAAGTTTAAGGTTAGGGTCAGTGTTAAGATTTAGGGTGAGGGTTAACGGTTAGGTTAAAGGTTACGCCCTAGGGTTAGGGATTAGTGATTACGGTTTTTGGTTAGTGTTAGGTTTAGCGGTTAGGAGTTAGTGTTTTATGAAGGGGTATGGTTAGAATTAGGATTGGGGTTAGAGTTAGGGTGAGGTAGAGGGGTTAGGTTTAGGGGTTAGTTTTAGGGTAAAAGGATAGGATTAGGGTTATGGGTTGGGCTTAGGTTTAGGGTTAAAGTTTACTGCTAGGGTTAGGGATAGGGTTCAGGCTTAGCTTTAGGGTTTCTGGTTAGGGTTAGGTGTTAGGTTAGTGTCAGGGTTAGGTCTAGTCGTGAGGGTAAGGTTTAGGGTTAGCTTTAAGAGCTAGGGTTAGGTTTAATGGTTAGGATTAGGATTAGGGTTAAGGGTTAGGGTAAGGCTTAGGGGTTAGAGTGAAGGGTTAGGGTGAAGGGTTAGGGTTTTTGTTAGGCATAGCGTTGGGGTTAGAAATAAGGGTTACTGTCAGTGTTAGGGTTGTAGGTAGGGTTACGGTTAGGGTTAGCGGTTTAGAATTAGGGTTAGGGATTAGGTGTCACAGTGATGACTAGGAGATAGGGTTATTATTATGGGATAGGGGTTTTTCTCAGGAAATGGGTTATGCATTAACGTTAGGATAAGAGGTTAAAGTTAGGCGCACGGTGAGGTTTACGTGTTAAGGGGAGAAAGAGGAACAGGGTTGGGTGTTATGTTCAGGGTTAGGGTTATCTGTTAAAGGTATTGTTTATGCTTAGCGCACGGGCCCTGTCTGCATTAGGCGGGCGGGGGAAGTTTAGGGGGCTGGGATTGTACCCGGGAACCCACTCTATCATACTCTGGGTATGGGCCCTTGGGTTTCATGCAGGACACAGTGGTAGAGCCTCCTTTCACGCATGGCATGGGAGGATGGCAGGCTTTCTAAACTCTAAGAAAGCAAGAAGTCTGAGAATTAGATTTAGGGGTAGGATTATGGTTAGGGTTAAGGATGAAGTTTAGTGTTAGGGTCAGGGCTTAGGGTTATGGATTAGGGTTAGGGTTAAAGGCTACTCTTAGTTTTAACGGCTACACTTTGGTTTAGGGTTGAGGTTTACGGTTAGGGTTAAGATGAGGGGTTAGGGTTTGGTACAGGGTTAGGGTTAAGTGTTAGGTTTAGGGTTGAAGATTAGGATTAGGGTTAGGATTAAAGGTTAGCGTGAGAGTTAACGCTTACTGTTAAGGTTATGAGTTAGTGTTTAGGGTTAGGGTTGGGGTTAGGTTTAGTTTTAGGGTTAGAGTTATGTGCTATGGTTTGTGTTAGAGGTTAAGGTTAGGTTTACTGGTCACGGTTAGGGTTACATTTAGGGGTTTGCGTTAGGGTTAGGGTTAAGGGATAGGATTAGGGTTAAGTGTTGGGCTTAGGGTTAGCGTTTAGTGTTAGTGTTATCATTAAGGATTAGGGGTAGGTTCAGGGTTAAATGCTTGGGTGCGGGTAATGGTTAGGGTCAGGGTTAAGGTTCACGGATAGGGTTAGTGTTAAGGGTTACGGGTTGTTTTGGGGTTCAGGGTTAGAGTTAGCATTAGGGCTTAAGGTTAGGATTAGGCTTTAGGTTCGATTTAGGGTTAGATCTAGGCGTTAGGGTAAGGGCTAGCGTTAGGGTTCAGACATAGGGTTAGGTTTAATGCTTAGGATTAGGGTTAGGGTTTGGGGTTAAAGTAAGTGTTAGGGGTTAGGTTTAAGGATCCAAGGTTAGGGTTATTTTTAGCTGTAGTGTTAGGGTTAGGGATAAGGGATCCCATTAGCATTAAGGGTCTTCCTTACTGTAGGGTTAAGGGTTAGGCTTAGAGTTAAAGTTTAAGGTTAGGGTCAGTGTTAAGATTTAGGGTGAGGGTTAACGGTTAGGGTAAAGGTTAAGCGTTAGGGTTAGGGATTAGTCATTAGGGTTTCTGGTTAGTGTTAGGGTTAGCGGTTAGGAGTTAGTGTTTTATGAAGGGGTATGGTTAGAATTAGGACTGGGGTTAGAGTTAGGGTGAGGTATAGGGGTTAGGTTTAGGGGTTAGTTTTAGGGTAAAAGGATAGGATTAGGGTTACGGGTTGGGCTTAGGTTTAGGGTTAAAGTTTACTGCTAGGATTAGGGATAGGGTTCAGGGTTAGCTTTAGGGGTTCTGTTGAGGGTTAAGTGTTAGGTTAGTGTCAGGGTTAGGTCTAGTCGTGAGGGTAAGGTTTAGGGTTAGCTTTAAGAGCTAGGGTTAGGTTTAATGGTTAGGATTAGGATTAGGGTTAAGGGTTAGGGTAAGTCTTAGGAGTTAGGGTGAAGGGTTAGGGTCAAGGGTTAGGGTTTTTGTTAGGCATAGCGTTGGGGTTAGAAGTAAGGGTTACTGTCAGTGTTAGGGTTGTAGGTAGGGTTACGGTTAGGGTTAGCGGTTTGGAATTAGGGTTAGGGATTAGGTGTCACAGTGATGACTAGGAGATAGGGTTAGAATTATGGGATAGGGGTTGTTCTCAGGAAATGGGTTATGCATTAACGTTAGGATAAGAGGTTAAAGTTAGGCACACGGTGAAGTTTACGTGTTAAGGGGAGAAATAGGAACAGGGTTGGGTGTTATGTTCAGGGTTAGGGTTATCTGTTAAAGGTATTGTTTATGCTTAGCGCACGGGCCCTGTCTGCATTAGGCGGGCAGGGGGAGTTTTGGGGGCTGGGATTGTACCCGGGAACCCACTCTATCATACTCTGGGTATGGGCCCGTGGGTTTCATACAGGACACAGTGGTAGAGCCTCCTTTCACGCATGGCATGGGAGGATTGCAGGCTTTCTAAACTCTAAGAAAGCAAGAAGTCTCAGAATTAGATTTAGTGTTAGGATTATGGTTAGGGTTAATGATGAAGTTTAGTGTTAGGGTGAGGGCTTAGGGTTAGGGATTAGGGTTAGGGTTAAAGGTTACTCTTAGGTTTAACGGTTACACTTTGGTTTAGGGTTGAGGTTTACGATTAGGGTTAAGATGAGGGGTTAGGTTATGGTACAGGGTTAGGGTTAAGTGTTAGGTTTAGTGTTGAAGATTAGGATTAGGCTTAGGATTAAAGGTTAGCGTGAGAGTTAACGCTTAGGGTTAAGGTTAAGAGTTAGGGTTTAGGGTTAGGGTTAGGGATAGGGTTAGTTTTAGTTAGTTTAGTGCTATGGTTTGTGTTAGAGGTTAGGGTTAGGTTTACTGGTCACGGTTAGGGTTACGTTTAGGGGTTAGCATTAGGGTTAGGGTTAAGGGATAGGATTAGGGATAAGTGTTGGGCTTAGGGTTAGGGTTTAGTGTTAGGGTTATCATTAAGGATTAGGGGTAGGGTCAGGGTTAAATGCTTTGGTGCGGGTAATGGTTAGGGTCAGGGTTAAGGTTGACGGATAGGGTTAGTGTTAAGGTTTACGGGTAGGTTTAGGGTTCAGGGTTAGAGTTAGCATTAGGTCTTAAGGTTAGGATTAGGCGGTAGGTTCGATTTACGGTTAGATCTAGGCGTTAGGGTAAGGGCTAGTGTTAGGGTTAAGAGATAGGGTTAGGTTTAATGCTTAGGATTAGGGTTAGGGTTTGGGGTTAAAGTAAGTGTTAGGGGTTAGGTTTAAGGATCCAAGGTTAGGGTTATTTTTAGCTGTAGTGTTAGGGTTAGGGATAAGGGATCCCATTAGCATTAAGGGTCTTCCTTACTGTAGGGTTAAGGGTTAGGCTTAGAGTTAAAGGTTAAGGTTAGGGTCAGTGTTAAGATTTGGGGTGAGGGTTAACGGTTAGGGTAAAGGTTAAGCGTTAGGGTTCGGGATTAGTGATTAGGGTTTTTGGTTAGTGTTAGGGTTAGCGGTTAGGAGTTAGTGTTTTATGAAGGGGTATGGTTAGAATTAGAATTGGGGTTAGAGTTAGGGTGAGGTATAGGGGTTAGGTTTAGGGTAAAAGGATAGGATTAGGGTTACGGGTTGGGCTTAGGTTTAGGGTTAAAGTTTACTGCTAGGGTTAGGGATAGGGTTCAGGGTTAGCTTTAGGGGTCTGATTAGGGTCAGGTGTTAGGTTAGTGTCAGGGTTAGGTCTAGTCGTGAGGGTAAGGTTTAGGGTTAGCTTTAAGAGCTAGGGTTAGGTTTAATGGTTAGGATTAGGATTAGGGTTAAGGGTTAGGGTAAGGCTTAGGGGTTAGGGTGACGGGTTAGGGTCAAGGGTTAGGGTTTTTGTTAGGGATAGCGTTGGGGTTAGAAGTAAGGGTTACTGTCAGTGTTAGGGTTGTAGGTAGGGTTACGGTTAGGGTTAGCGGTTTAGAATTAGGGTTAGGGATTAGGTGTCACAGTGATGACTAGGAGATAGGGTTAGAATTATGGGATAGGGGTTGTTCTCAGGAAATGGGTTATGCATTAACGTTAGGATAAGAGGTTAAAGTTAGGCGCACGGTGAGGTTTACGTGTTAAGGGGAGAAATAGGAACAGGGTTGGGTGTTATGTTCAGGGTTAGGGTTATCTGTTAAAGGTATTGTTTATGCTTAGCGCACGCGCCCTGTCTGCATTAGGCGGGCGGGGGGAGTTTAGGGTGCTGGGATTGTACCCGGGAACCCACTCTATCATTCTCTGCGTATGGGCCCGTGGGTTTCATGCAGGACACAGTGGTAGAGCCTCCTTTCACGCATGGCATGGGAGGATTGCAGTCTTCCTAAACTCTAAGAAAGCAAGAAGTCTGAGAATTAGATTTAGGGTTAGGATTATGGTTAGGGTTAAGGATGAAGTTTAGTGTTAGGGTGAGGGCTTAGGGTTAGGGATTAGGGTTAGGGTTAAAGGTTACTCTTAGGTTTAACAGTTACACTTTGGTTTAGGGTTGAGGTTTATGGTTAGGGTTAAGATGAGGGGTTAGGGTTAGGTACAGGGTTAGGGTTAAGTGTTAGGTTTAGGGTTGAAGATTAGGATTAGGGTTAGGATTAAAGGTTAGCATGAGAGTTAACGCTTAGGGTTAAGGTTAAGAGTTAGGGTTTAGGGTTAGGGTTAGGGTTAGGGTTAGTTTTAGGGTTAGAGTTATGTGCTGTGGTTTGTGTTAGAGGTTAGGGTTAGGTTTACTGGTGACGGATATGGTTACGTTTAGGGTTTAGCATTAGGGTTAGGGTTAGGGTTAGGGTTAATGGATAGGATTAGTGTTAAGTGTTGGGCTTTGGGTTAGGGTTTAGTGTTAGGGTTATCATTAAGGATTAGGGGTAGGGTCAGGGTTAAATGTATGGGTGCGGGTAATGGTTAGGGTCAGGGTTAAGGTTCACGTATAGGGTTAGTGTTAAGGGTTACGGGTAGGTTTAGGGTTCAGGGTTAGAGTTAGCATTAGGGCTTAAGGTTAGGATTAGGCGGTAGGTTAGATTTAGGGTTACATCTAGGCGTTAGGGTAAGGGCTAGCGTTAGGGTTAAGAGATAGGTTTAGGTTTAATGCTTAGGATTAGGGTTAGGGTTTGGGGTTAAAGTAAGTGTTAGGGGTTAGGTTTAAGGATCCAAGGTTAGGGTTGTTTTTAGCTGTAGTGTTAGGGTTTTGGATAAGGGATCCCATTAGCATTAAGGGTCTTCCTTACTGTAGGGTTAAGGGTTAGGCTTAGAGTTAAAGGTTAAGGTTAGGGTCAGTGTTAAGATTTAGGGTGAGGGTTAACGGCTAGAGTAAAGGTTAAGCGTTAGGGTTAGGGATTAGTGATTAGGGTTTTTGGTTAGTGTTAGGGTTAGCGGTTAGGAGTTAGTGTTTTATGAAAGGGTATGGTTAGAATTAGGATTGGGGTTAGCGTTAGGGTGAGGTATAGGTGTTAGGTTTAGGGGTTAGTTTTAGGGTAAAAGGATAGGATTAGGGTTACGGGTTGGGCTTAGGTTTAGGGTTAAAGTTTACTGCTAGGGTTAGGGATAGGGTTCAGGGTTAGCTTTAGGGGTTCTGGTTAGGGTTAGGTGTTAGGTTAGTGTCAGGGTTAGGTCTAGTCGTGAGGGTAAGGTTTAGGGTTAGCTTTAAGAGCTAGGGTTAGGTTTAATGGTTAGGATTAGGATTAGGGTTAAGGGCTAGGGTAAGGCTTAGGGGTGAGTGTGAAGGGTTAGTGTCAAGGGTTAGGGTTTTTGTTAGGCATAGCGTTGGGGTTACAAGCAAGGGTTACTGTCAGTGTTAGGGTTGTAGGTAGGGTTACGGTTAGGGTTAGCGGTTTAGAATTAGGGTTAGGGATTAGGTGTCACAGTGATGACTAGGAGATAGGGTTAGAATTATGGGATAGGGGTTGTTCTCAGGAAATGGGTTATGCATTAACGTTAGGATAAGAGGTTAAAGTTAGGCGCACGGTGAAGTTTACGTGTTAAGGGGAGAAATAGGAACAGGGTTGGGTGTTATGTTCAGGGTTAGGGTTATCTGTTAAAGGTATTGTTTATGCTTAGCGCACGGGCCCTGTCTGCATTAGGCGGGCAGGGGGAGTTTTGGGGGCTGGGATTTTACCCGGGAACCCACTCTATCATACTCTGGGTATGGGCCCGTGGGTTTCATACAGGACACAGTGGTAGAGCCTCCTTTCACGCATGGCATGGGAGGATTGCAGGCTTTCTAAACTCTAAGAAAGCAAGAAGTCTGAGAATTAGATTTAGGGTTAGGATTCTGGTTAGGGTTAAGGATGAAGTTTAGTGTTAGGGTGAGAGCTTAGGGTTAGGGATTAGGGTTAGGGTTAAAGGTTACTCTTAGGTTTAACGGTTACACTTTGGTTTAGGGTTGAGGTTTACGATTAGGGTTAAGATGAGGGGTTAGGTTATGGTACAGGGTTAGAGTTAAGTGTTAGGTTTAGTGTTGAAGATTAGGATTAGGCTTAGGATTAAAGGTTAGCGTGAGAGTTAACGCTTAGGGTTAAGGTTAAGAGTTAGGGTTTAGGGTTAGGGTTAGGGATAGGGTTAGTTTTAGTTAGTTTAGTGCTATGGTTTGTGTTAGAGGTTAGGGTTATGTTTACTGGTCACGGTTAGGGTTACGTTTAGGGGTTAGCATTAGGGTTAGGGTTAAGGGATAGGATTGGGGATAAGTGTTGGGCTTAGGGTTAGGGTTTAGTGTTAGGGTTATCATTAAGGATTAGGGGTAGGGTCAGGGTTAAATGCTTTGGTGCGGGTAATGGTTAGGGTCAGGGTTAAGGTTGACGGATAGGGTTAGTGTTAAGGTTTACGGGTAGGTTTAGGGTTCAGGGTTAGAGTTAGCATTAGGGCTTAAGATTAGGATTAGGCGTTAGGTTAGATTTACGGTTAGATCTAGGCGTTAGGGGAAGGGCTAGCGTTAGGGTTAAGAGATAGGGTTAGGTTTAATGCTTAGGATTAGGGTTAGGGTTTGGGGTTAAAGTAAGTGTTAGGGGTTAGGTTTAAGGATCAAAGGTTAGGGTTATTTTTAGCTGTAGTGTTAGGGTTAGGGATAAGGGATCCCATTAGCATTAAGGGTCTTCCTTACTGTAGGGTTAAGGGTTAGGTTTAGAGTTAAAGGTTAAGGTTATGGTCAGCGTTAAGACTTAGGGTGAGGGTTAACGGTTAGGGTAAAGGTTAAGTGTTAGGGTTAGGGATTAGTGATTAGGGTTTTTGGTTAGTGTTAGGGTTAGCGGTTTAGAATTAGGGTTAGGGATTAGGTGTCACAGTGATGACTAGGAGATAGGGTTAGAATTATGGGATAGGGGTTGTTCTCAGGAAATGGGTTATGCATTAACGTTAGGATAAGAGGTTAAAGTTAGGCGCACGGTGAGGTTTACGTGTTAAGGGGAGAAATAGGAACAGGGTTGGGTGTTATGTTCAGGGTTAGGGTTATCTGTTAAAGGTATTGTTTATGCTTAGCGCACGGGCCCTGTCGGCATTAGGCTGGCGGGGGGAGTTTAGGGGGCTGGGATTGTACCCGGGAACCCACTCTATCATACTCTGGGTATGGGCCCGTGGGTTTCATGCAGGACACAATGGTAGAGCCTCCTTTCACGCATGGCATGGGAGGATTGCAGGCTTTCTAAACTCTAAGAAGGCAAGAAGTCTGAGAATTAGATTTAGGGTTAGGATTATGGTTAGGGTTAAGGATGAAGTTTAGTGTTAGGGTGAGGGCTTAGGGTTAGGGATTAGGGTTAGGGTTAAAGGTTACTCTTAGGTTTAACGGTTACACTTTGGTTTAGGGTTGAGGTTTACAGTTAGGGTTAAGATGAGGGGTTAGGGTTTGGTACAGGGTTAGGGTTAAGTGTTAGGTTTAGGGTTGAAGATTAGGATTAGGGTTAGGATTAAAGGTTAGCGTGAGAGTTAACGCTTAGAGTTAAGGTTAAGAGTTAGGGTTTAGGGTTAGGGTTAGGGTTAGGGTTAGTTTTAGGGTTAGAGTTACGTGCTATGGTTTGTGTTAGAGGTTAGGGTTAGGTTTACTGGTCACAGTTAGGGTTACGTTTAGGGGTTAGCATTAGGGTTGGGTTAGGGTTAGGGTTAAGGGATAGGATTAGGGTTAAGTGTTGGCCTTAGGGTTAGGGTTTAGTGTTAGGGTTATCATTAAAGATTAGTGTTAGGGTCAGGGTTAAATGCTTGGGTGCGGGCAATGGTTAGGGTCAGGATTAAGGTTCACGGATAGGGTTAGTGTTAAGGGTTACGGGTAGGTTTAGGGTTCAGGGTTAGAGTTAGCATTAGGCCTTAAGGTTAGGATTAGGCGGTAGGTTAGATTTAAGGTTAGATCTAGGCGTTAGGGTAAGGGCTAGCGTTAGGGATAAGAGATAGGGTTAGGTTTAATGCTTAGGATTAGGGTTAGGGTTTGGGGTTAAAGTAAGTGTTAGGGGTTAGGTTTAAGGATCAAAGGTTAGGGTTAATTTTAGCTGTAGTGTTAGGGTTAGGGATAAGGGATCCCATTAGCATTAAGGGTCTTCCTTACTGTAGGGTTAAGGGTTAGGCTTAGAGTTAAAGGTTAAGGTTAGGGTCAGTGTTAAGATTTAGGGTGAGGGATAACGGTTAGGGTAAAGGTTAAGCATCAGGGTTAGGGATTAGTGATTAGGGATTTTGGTTATTGTTAGGGTTAGCGGTTAGGAGTTAGTGTTTTATGAAGGGGTATGGTTAGAATTAGGATTGGGGTTAGAGTTAGGGTGAGGTATAGGGGTTAGGTTTAGGGGTTAGTTTTAGGGTAAAAGGATAGGATTAGGGTTACGGGTTGGGCTTAGGTTTAGGGTTAAAGTTTACTGCTAGGGTTAGGGATAGGGTTCAGGGTTAGCTTTAGGGGTTCTGGTTAGGGTTAGGTGTTAGGTTAGTGTCAGGGTTAGGTCTAGTCGTGAGGGTAAGGTTTAGGGTTAGCTTTAAGAGCTAGGGTTAGGTTTAATGGTTAGGATTAGGATTAGGGTTAAGGGTTAGGGTAAGGCTTGGGGGTTAGGTTGAAGGGTTAGGGTCAAGGGTTGGGGTTTTTGTTAGGCATAGCGTTGGGGTTAGAAGTAAGGGTTACTGTCAGTGTTAGGGTTGTAGGTAGGGTTACGGTTAGGGTTAGCGGTTTAGAATTAGGGTTAGGGATTAGGTGTCACAGTGATGACTAGGAGATAGGGTTAGAATTATGGGATGGGGTTGTTCTCAGGAAATGGGTTATGCATTAACGTTAGGATAAGAGGTTAAAGTTAGGCGCACGGTGAGGTTTACGTGTTAAGGGGAGAAATAGGAACAGGGTTTGGGTTATGTTCAGGGTTAGGGTTATCTGTTAAAGGTATTGTTTATGCTTAGCACACGGGACTTGTCTGCATTAGGCGTTCGGGGGGATCTTAGGGGGCTGGGATTGTACCCGGGAACCCACTCTATCATACTCTGTGTATGGGCGCGTGGGTTTGATGCAGGACACAGTGGTAGAGCCACCATTCACGCATGGCATGGGAGGATTGCAGGCTTTCTAAACTCAAAGAAAGCAAGAAGTCTGAGAATTAGATTTAGGGTTAGGATTATGGTTAGGGTTAAGGATGAAGTTTAGTGTTAGGGTGAGGGCTTAGGGTTAGGGATTAGGGTTAGGGTTAAAGGTTACTCTTAGGTTTAACGGTTACACTTTGGTTTAGGGTTGAGGTTTACGGTTAGGGTTAAGATGAGGGGTTAGGGTTTGGTACAGGGTTAGGGTTAAGTGTTAGGTTTAGGGTTGAAGATTAGGATTAGGGTTAGGATTAAAGGTTAGCGTGAGAGTTAACGCTTAGGGTTAAGGTTAGGAGTTAGGGATTAGGGTTAGGGTTAGGGTTAGGGTTAGTTTTAGGGTTAGAGTTATGTGCTATGGTTTGTGTTAGAGGTTAGGGTTAGGTTTACTGGTCACGGTTAGGGTTACGTTTAGGGGGTAGCATTAGGGTTAGGGTTAGGGTTAAGGGATAGGATTAGGGATAAGTGTTGGGCTTAGGGTTAGGGTTTAGTGTTAGGGTTAGCATTAACGATTAGGGTTAGGGTCAGGGTTAAATGCTTGGGTGCGGGTAATGGTTAGGGTCAGGGTTAAGGTTCACGGATAGGGTTAGTGTTAAGGGTTACGGGTAGGTTTACGGTTCAGGGTTAGTGTTAGCATTAGGGCTTAAGGTTAGGATTAGGCGGTAGGTTAGATTTAAGGTTAGATCTAGGCGTTAGGGTAAGGGCTAGCGTTAGGGTTAAGAGATAGGGTTAGGTTTAATGCTTAGGATTATGGTTAGGGTTTGGGGTTAAAGTAAGTGTTAGGGGTCAGGTTTAAGGATCCAAGGTTAGGGTTACTTTTAGCTGTAGTGTTAGGGTTAGGGATAAGGGATCCCATTAGCATTAAGGGTCTTCCTTACTGTAGGGTTAAGGGTTAGGCTTAGAGTTTAAGGTTAAGGTTAGGGTCAGTGTTAACATTTAGGGTGAGAGTTAACGGTTAGGGTAAAGGTTAAGCGTTAGGGTTAGGGATTAGTGATTAGGGTTTTTGGTTAGTGTTAGGGTTAGCAGTTAGGAGTTAGTGTTTTATGAAGGGGTATGGTTAGAATTAGGTTTGGGGTTAGAGTTAGGGTGAGGTATAGGGGTTAGGTTTAGGGGTTAGTTTTAGGGTAAAAGGATAGGATTAGGGTTACGGGTTGGGCTTAGGTATAGGGTTAAAGTTTACTGCTAGGGTTAGGGATAGGGTTCAGGGTTAGCTTTAGGGGTTCTGGTTAGGGTTAGGTGTTAGGTTAGTGTCAGGGTTAGGTCTCGTCGTGAGGGTAAGGTTTAGGGTTAGCTTTAAGAGCTAGGGTTAGGTTTAATGGTTAGGATTAGGATTAGGGTTAAGGGTTAGGGTAAGGCTTAGGGGTTAGAGTGAAGGGTTAGGGTGAAGGGTTAGGGTTTTTGTTAGGCATAGCGTTGGGGTTAGAAATAAGGGTTACTGTCAGTGTTAGGGTTGTAGGTAGGGTTACGGTTAGGGTTAGCGGTTTAGAATTAGGGTTAGGGATTAGGTGTCACAGTGATGACTAGGAGATAGGGTTATTATTATGGGATAGGGGTTTTTCTCAGGAAATGGGTTATGCATTAACGTTAGGATAAGAGGTTAAAGTTAGGCGCACGGTGAGGTTTACGTGTTAAGGGGAGAAAGAGGAACAGGGTTGGGTGTTATGTTCAGGGTTAGGGTTATCTGTTAAAGGTATTGTTTATGCTTAGCGCACGGGCCCTGTCTGCATTAGGCGGGCGGGGGAAGTTTAGGGGGCTGGGATTGTACCCGGGAACCCACTCTATCATACTCTGGGTATGGGCCCGTGGGTTTCATGCAGGACACAGTGGTAGAGCCTCCTTTCACGCATGGCATGGGAGGATGGCAGGCTTTCTAAACTCTAAGAAAGCAAGAAGTCTGAGAATTAGATTTAGGGGTAGGATTATGGTTAGGGTTAAGGATGAAGTTTAGTGTTAGGGTCAGGGCTTAGGGTTATGGATTAGGGTTAGGGTTAAAGGCTACTCTTAGTTTTAACGGCTACACTTTGGTTTAGGGTTGAGGTTTACGGTTAGGGTTAAGATGAGGGCTAAGGGTTTGGTACAGGGTTAGGGTTAAGTGTTAGGTTTAGGGTTGAAGATTAGGATTAGGGTTAGGATTAAAGGTTAGCGTGAGAGTTAACGCTTACTGTTAAGGTTATGAGTTAGTGTTTAGGGTTAGGGTTGGGGTTAGGTTTAGTTTTAGGGTTAGAGTTATGTGCTATGGTTTGTGTTAGAGGTTAAGGTTAGGTTTACTGGTCACGGTTAGGGTTACATTTAGGGGTTTGCGTTAGGGTTAGGGTTAAGGGATAGGATTAGGGTTAAGTGTTGGGCTTAGGGTTAGCGTTTAGTGTTAGTGTTATCATTAAGGATTAGGGGTAGGTTCAGGGTTAAATGCTTGGGTGCGGGTAATGGTTAGGGTCAGGGTTAAGGTTCACGGATAGGGTTAGTGTTAAGGGTTACGGGTTGTTTTGGGGTTCAGGGTTAGAGTTAGCATTAGGGCTTAAGGTTAGGATTAGGCTTTAGGTTCGATTTAGGGTTACATCTAGGCGTTAGGGTAAGGGCTAGCGTTAGGGTTCAGAGATAGGGTTAGGTTTAATGCTTAGGATTAGGGTTAGGGTTTGGGGTTAAAGTAAGTGTTAGGGGTTAGGTTTAAGGATCCAAGGTTAGGGTTATTTTTAGCTGTAGTGTTAGGGTTAGGGATAAGGGATCCCATTAGCATTAAGGGTCTTCCTTACTGTAGGGTTAAGGGTTAGGCTTAGAGTTAAAGTTTAAGGTTAGGGTCAGTGTTAAGATTTAGGGTGAGGGTTAACGGTTAGGGTAAAGGTTAAGCGTTAGGGTTAGGGATTAGTCATTAGGGTTTCTGGTTAGTGTTAGGGTTAGCGGTTAGGAGTTAGTGTTTTATGAAGGGGTATGGTTAGAATTAGGACTGGGGTTAGAGTTAGGGTGAGGTATAGGGGTTAGGTTTAGGGGTTAGTTTTAGGGTAAAAGGATAGGATTAGGGTTACGGGTTGGGCTTAGGCTTAGGGTTAAAGTTTACTGCTAGGATTAGGGATAGGGTTCAGGGTTAGCTTTAGGGGTTCTGTTGAGGGTTAAGTGTTAGGTTAGTGTCAGGGTTAGGTCTAGTCGTGAGGGTAAGGTTTAGGGTTAGCTTTAAGAGCTAGGGTTAGGTTTAATGGTTAGGATTAGGATTAGGGTTAAGGGTTAGGGTAAGTCTTAGGAGTTAGGGTGAAGGGTTAGGGTCAAGGGTTAGGGTTTTTGTTAGGCATAGCGTTGGGGTTAGAAGTAAGGGTTACTGTCAGTGTTAGGGTTGTAGGTAGGGTTACGGTTAGGGTTAGCGGTTTGGAATTAGGGTTAGGGATTAGGTGTCACAGTGATGACTAGGAGATAGGGTTAGAATTATGGGATAGGGGTTGTTCTCAGGAAATGGGTTATGCATTAACGTTAGGATAAGAGGTTAAAGTTAGGCGCACGGTGAAGTTTACGTGTTAAGGGGAGAAATAGGAACAGGGTTGGGTGTTATGTTCAGGGTTAGGGTTATCTGTTAAAGGTATTGTTTATGCTTAGCGCACGGGCCCTGTCTGCATTAGGCGGGCAGGGGGAGTTTTGGGGGCTGGGATTGTACCCGGGAACCCACTCTATCATACTCTGGGTATGGGCCCGTGGGTTTAATACAGGACACAGTGGTAGAGCCTCCTTTCACGTATGGCATGGGAGGATTGCAGGCTTTCTAAACTCTAAGAAAGCAAGAAGTCTGAGAATTAGATTTAGGGTTAGGATTATGGTTAGGGTTAAGGATGAAGTTTAGTGTTAGGGTGAGGGCTTAGGGTTAGGGATTAGGGTTAGGGTTAAAGGTTACTCTTAGGTTTAACGGTTACACTTTGGTTTAGGGTTGAGGTTTACGATTAGGGTTAAGATGAGGGGTTAGGTTATGGTACAGGGTTAGGGTTAAGTGTTAGGTTTAGTGTTGAAGATTAGGATTAGGCTTAGGATTAAAGGTTAGCGTGAGAGTTAACGCTTAGGGTTAAGGTTAAGAGTTAGGGTTTAGGGTTAGGGTTAGGGATAGGGTTAGTTTTAGTTAGTTTAGTGCTATGGTTTGTGTTAGAGGTTAGGGTTAGGTTTACTGGTCACGGTTAGGGTTACGTTTAGGGGTTAGCATTAGGGTTAGGGTTAAGGGATAGGATTAGGGATAAGTGTTGGGCTTAGGGTTAGGGTTTAGTGTTAGGGTTATCATTAAGGATTAGGGGTAGGGTCAGGGTTAAATGCTTTGGTGCGGGTAATGGTTAGGGTCAGGGTTAAGGTTGACGGATAGGGTTAGTGTTAAGGTTTACGGGTAGGTTTAGGGTTCAGGGTTAGAGTTAGCATTAGGGCTTAAGGTTAGGATTAGGCGGTAGGTTCGATTTACGGTTAGATCTAGGCGTTAGGGTAAGGGCTAGCGTTAGGGTTAAGAGATAGGGTTAGGTTTAATGCTTAGGATTAGGGTTAGGGTTTGGGGTTAAAGTAAGTGTTAGGGGTTAGGTTTAAGGATCAAAGGTTAGGGTTATTTTTAGCTGTAGTGTTAGGGTTAGGGATAAGGGATCCCATTAGCATTAAGGGTCTTCCTTACTGTAGGGTTAAGGGTTAGGCTTAGAGTTAAAGGTTAAGGTTAGGGTCAGTGTTAAGATTTGGGTGAGGGTTAACGGTTAGGGTAAAGGTTAAGCGTTAGGGTTCGGGATTAGTGATTAGGGTTTTTGCTTAGTGTTAGGGTTAGCGGTTAGGAGTTAGTGTTTTATGAAGGGGTATGGTTAGAATTAGGATTGGGGTTAGAGTTAGGGTGAGGTATAGGGGTTAGGTTTAGGGTAAAAGGATAGGATTAGGGTTACGGGTTGGGCTTAGGTTTAGGGTTAAAGTTTACTGCTAGGGTTAGGGATAGGGTTCAGGGTTAGCTTTAGGGGTCTGATTAGGGTCAGGTGTTAGGTTAGTGTCAGGGTTAGGTCTAGTCGTGAGGGTAAGGTTTAGGGTTAGCTTTAAGAGCTAGGGTTAGGTTTAATGGTTAGGATTAGGATTAGGGTTAAGGGTTAGGGTAAGGCTTAGGGGTTAGGGTGACGGGTTAGGGTCAAGGGTTAGGGTTTTTGTTAGGGATAGCGTTGGGGTTAGAAGTAAGGGTTACTGTCAGTGTTAGGGTTGTAGGTAGGGTTACGGTTAGGGTTAGCGGTTTAGAATTAGGGTTAGGGATTAGGTGTCACAGTGATGACTAGGAGATAGGGTTAGAATTATGGGATAGGGGTTGTTCTCAGGAAATGGGTTATGCATTAACGTTAGGATAAGAGGTTAAAGTTAGGCGCACGGTGAGGTTTACGTGTTAAGGGGAGAAATAGGAACAGGGTTGGGTGTTATGTTCAGGGTTAGGGTTATCTGTTAAAGGTATTGTTTATGCTTAGCGCACGCGCCCTGTCTGCATTAGGCGGGCGGGGGGAGTTTAGGGTGCTGGGATTGTACCCGGGAACCCACTCTATCATTCTCTGCGTATGGGCCCGTGGGTTTCATGCAGGACACAGTGGTAGAGCCTCCTTTCACGCATGGCATGGGAGGATTGCAGTCTTCCTAAACTCTAAGAAAGCAAGAAGTCTGAGAATTAGATTTAGGGGTAGGATTATGGTTAGGGTTAAGGATGAAGTTTAGTGTTAGGGTGAGGGCTTAGGGTTAGGGCTTAGGGTTAGGGTTAAAGGTTACTCTTAGGTTTAACAGTTACACTTTGGTTTAGGGTTGAGGTTTACGGTTAGGGTTAAGATGAGGGGTTAGGGTTAGGTACAGGGTTAGGGTTAAGTGTTAGGTTTAGGGTTGAAGATTAGGATTAGGGTTAGGATTAAAGGTTAGCATGAGAGTTAACGCTTAGGGTTAAGGTTAAGAGTTAGGGTTTAGGGTTAGGGTTAGGGTTAGGGTTAGTTTTAGGGTTAGAGTTATGTGCTGTGGTTTGTGTTAGAGGTTAGGGTTAGGTTTACTGGTGACGGATATGGTTACGTTTAGGGTTTAGCATTAGGGTTAGGGTTAGGGTTACGGTTAATGGATAGGATTAGTGTTAAGTGTTGGGCTTTGGGTTAGGGTTTAGTGTTAGGGTTATCATTAAGGATTAGGGGTAGGGTCAGGGTTAAATGTATGGGTGCGGGTAATGGTTAGGGTCAGGGTTAAGGTTCACGTATAGGGTTAGTGTTAAGGGTTACGGGTAGGTTTAGGGTTCAGGGTTAGAGTTAGCATTAGGGCTTAAGGTTAGGATTAGGCGGTAGGTTCGATTTAGGGTGAGATCTAGGCGTTAGGGTAAGGGCTAGCGTTAGGGTTAAGAGATAGGTTTAGGTTTAATGCTTAGGATTAGGGTTAGGGTTTGGGGTTAAAGTAAGTGTTAGGGGTTAGGTTTAAGGATCCAAGGTTAGGGTTGTTTTTAGCTGTAGTGTTAGGGTTTTGGATAAGGGATCCCATTAGCATTAAGGGTCTTCCTTACTGTAGGGTTAAGGGTTAGGCTTAGAGTTAAAGGTTAAGGTTAGGGTCAGTGTTAAGATTTAGGGTGAGGGTTAACGGCTAGAGTAAAGGTTAAGCGTTAGGGTTAGGGATTAGTGATTAGGGTTTTTGGTTAGTGTTAGGGTTAGCGGTTAGGAGTTAGTGTTTTATGAAAGGGTATGGTTAGAATTAGGATTGGGGTTAGCGTTAGGGTGAGGTATAGGTGTTAGGTTTAGGGGTTAGTTTTAGGGTAAAAGGATAGGATTAGGGTTACGGGTTGGGCGTAGGTTTAGGGTTAAAGTTTACTGCTAGGGTTAGGGATAGGGTTCAGGGTTAGCTTTAGGGGTTCTGGTTAGGGTTAGGTGTTAGGTTAGTGTCAGGGTTAGGTCTAGTCGTGAGGGTAAGGTTTAGGGTTAGCTTTAAGAGCTAGGGTTAGGTTTAATGGTTAGGATTAGGATTAGGGTTAAGGGCTAGGGTAAGGCTTAGGGGTGAGTGTGAAGGGTTAGTGTCAAGGGTTAGGGTTTTTGTTAGGCATAGCGTTGGGGTTACAAGTAAGGGTTACTGTCAGTGTTAGGGTTGTAGGTAGGGTTACGGTTAGGGTTAGCGGTTTAGAATTAGGGTTAGGGATTAGGTGTCACAGTGATGACTAGGAGATAGGGTTAGAATTATGGCATAGGGGTTGTTCTCAGGAAATGGGTTATGCATTAACGTTAGGATAAGAGGTTAAAGTTAGGCGCACGGTGAAGTTTACGTGTTAAGGGGAGAAATAGGAACAGGGTTGGGTGTTATGTTCAGGGTTAGGGTTATCTGTTAAAGGTATTGTTTATGCTTAGCGCACGGGCCCTGTCTGCATTAGGCGGGCAGGGGGAGTTTTAGGGGCTGGGGTTTTACCCGGGAACCCACTCTATCATACTCTGGGTATGGGCCCGTGGGTTTCATACAGGACACAGTGGTAGAGCCTCCTTTCACGCATGGCATGGGAGGATTGCAGGCTTTCTAAACTCTAAGAAAGCAAGAAGTCTGAGAATTAGATTTAGGGTTAGGATTCTGGTTAGGGTTAAGGATGAAGTTTAGTGTTAGGGTGAGAGCTTAGGGTTAGGGATTAGGGTTAGGGTTAAAGGTTACTCTTAGGTTTAACGGTTACACTTTGGTTTAGGGTTGAGGTTTACGATTAGGGTTAAGATGAGGGGTTAGGTTATGGTACAGGGTTAGAGTTAAGTGTTAGGTTTAGTGTTGAAGATTAGGATTAGGCTTAGGATTAAAGGTTAGCGTGAGAGTTAACGCTTAGGGTTAAGGTTAAGAGTTAGGGTTTAGGGTTAGGGTTAGGGATAGGGTTAGTTTTAGTTAGTTTAGTGCTATGGTTTGTGTTAGAGGTTAGGGTTATGTTTACTGGTCACGGTTAGGGTTACGTTTAGGGGTTAGCATTAGGGTTAGGGTTAAGGGATAGGATTAGGGATAAGTGTTGGGCTTAGGGTTAGGGTTTAGTGTTAGGGTTATCATTAAGGATTAGGGGTAGGGTCAGGGTTAAATGCTTTGGTGCGGGTAATGGTTAGGGTCAGGGTTAAGGTTGACGGAGAGGGTTAGTGTTAAGGTTTACGGGTAGTTTTAGGGTTCAGGGTTAGAGTTAGCATTAGGGCTTAAGATTAGGATTAGGCGGTAGGTTAGATTTACGGTTAGATCTAGGCGTTAGGGTAAGGGCTAGCGTTAGGGTTAAGAGATAGGGTTAGGTTTAATGCTTAGGATTAGGGTTAGGGTTTGGGGTTAAAGTAAGTGTTAGGGGTTAGGTTTAAGGATCAAAGGTTAGGGTTATTTTTAGCTGTAGTGTTAGGGTTAGGGATAAGGGATCCCATTAGCATTAAGGGTCTTCCTTACTGTAGGGTTAAGGGTTAGGCTTAGAGTTAAAGGTTAAGGTTAGGGTCAGTGTTAAGATTTGGGGTGAGGGTTAACGGTTAGGGTAAAGGTTAAGCGTTAGGGTTAGGGATTAGTGATTAGGGTTTTTGGTTAGTGTTAGGGTTAGCGGTTAGGAGTTAGTGTTTTATGAAGGTGTATGGTTAGAATTAGGATTGGGGTTAGAGTTAGGGTGAGGTATAGGGGTTAGGTTTAGGGGTTAGTTTTAGGGTAAAAGGATAGGATTAGGGTTACGGGTTGGGCTTAGTTTTAGGGTTAAAGTTTACTGCTAGGGTTAGGGATAGGGTTTAGGGTTAGCTTTAGGGGTTCTGGTTAGGGTTAGGTGTTAGGTTAGTGTCAGGGTTAGGTCTAGTCCTGAGGGTAAGGTTTAGGGTTAGCTTTAAGAGCTAGGGTTAGGTTTAATGGTTAGGATTAGGATTAGGGTTAAGGGTTAGGGTAAGGCTTAGGGGTGAGGGTGAAGGGTTAGTGTCAAGGGTTAGGGTTTTTGTTAGGCATAGCGTTGGGGTTACAAGCAAGGGTTACTGTCAGTGTTAGGGTTGTAGGTAGGGTTACGGTTAGGGTTAGCGGTTTAGAATTAGGGTTAGGGATTAGGTGTCACAGTGATGACTAGGAGATAGGGTTAGAATTATGGGATAGGGGTTGTTCTCAGGAAATGGGTTATGCATTAACGTTAGGATAAGAGGTTAAAGTTAGGCGCACGGTGAGGTTTACGTGTTAAGGGGAGAAATAGGAACAGGGTTGGGTGTTATGTTCAGGGTTAGGGTTATCTGTTAAAGGTATTGTTTATGCTTAGCGCACGGGCCCTGTCTGCATTAGGTGGGCGGGGGAAGTTTAGGGGGCTGGGATTGTACCCGGGAACCCACTCTATCATACTCTGTGTATGGGCGCGTGGGTGTCATGCAGGACACAGTGGTAGAGCCACCATTCACGCATGGCATGGGAGGATTGCAGGCTTTCTAAACTCTAAGAAAGCAAGAAGTCTGAGAATTAGATTTAGGGTTAGGATTATGGTTAGGGTTAAGGATGAAGTTTAGTGTTAGGGTGAGGGCTTAGGGTTAGGGATTAGGGTTAGGGTTAAAGGTTACTCTTAGGTTTAAGGGTTACACTTTGGTTTAGGGTTGAGGTTTACGGTTAGGGTTAAGATGAGGGGTTAGGGTTTGGTACAGGGTTAGGGTTAAGTGTTAGGTTTAGGGTTGAAGATTAGGATTAGGGTTAGGATTAAAGGTTAGCGTGAGAGTTAACGCTTAGGGTTAAGGTTAGGAGTTAGGGATTAGGGTTAGGGTTAGGGTTAGGGTTAGTTTTAGGGTTAGAGTTATGTGCTATGGTTTGTGTTAGAGGTTAGGGTTAGGTTTACTGGTCACGGTTAGGGTTACGTTTAGGGGTTAGCATTAGGGTTAGGATTAAGAGATAGGATTAGGGTTAAGTGTTGGGATTAGGGTTAGGGTTTAGTGTTAGAGTTATCATTAAGGATTAGGGTTAGGGTAAGGGTTAAATGCTTGGGTGCGGGTAATGGTTAGGGTCAGGGTTAAGGTTCACGGATAGGGTTAGTGTTAAGGGTTACGGGTAGGTTTAGGGTTCAGGGTTAGAGTTAGCATTAGGGCTTTAGGTTAGGATTAGGCGGTAGGTCAGATTTAGGGTTAGATCTAGGCGTTAGGGTAAGGGCTAGCGTTAGGGTTAAGAGATAGGGTTAGGTTTAATGCTTAGGATGAGGGTTAGGATTTGGGGTTAAAGTAAGTGTTAGGGGTTAGGTTTAAGGATCCAAGGTTAGGGTTATTTTTAGCTATAGTGTTAGGGTTAGGGATAAGGGATCCCATTAGCATTAAGGGTCTTCCTTACTGTAGGGTTAAGGGTTAGGCTTAGAGTTAAAGGTTAAGGTTAGGGTCAGTGTTAAGATTTAGGGTGAGGGTTAACGGTTAGGGTAAAGGTTAAGCGTTAGGGTTAGGGATTAGTGATTAGGGTTTTTGGTTAGTGTTAGGGTTTGCGGTTAGGAGTTTGTGTTTTATGAAGGGGTATGGTTAGAATTAGGATTGGGGTTAGAGTTAGGGTGAGGTATAGGGGTTATGTTTAGGGGTTAGTTTTAGGGTAAAAGGATAGGATTAGGGTTACGGGTTGGGCTTAGGTTTAGGGTTAAAGTTTACTGCTGGGGTTAGAGATAGGGTTCAGGGTTAGCTTTAGGGGTTCTGGTTAGGGATAGGTGTTATGTTACTGTCAGGGTTAGGTCAAGTCGTGAGGGTAAGTTTTAGGGTTAGCTTTAAGAGCTAGGGTTAGGTTTAATGGTTAGGATTAGGATTAGGGTTAAGGGTTAGGGTAAGGCTTAGGAGTTAGGGTGAAGGGTTAAGGTTCTTCTTAGGCATAGAGTTGGGGTTAGAAGTAAGGGTTACTGTCAGTGTTAGGGTTGTAGGTAGGGTTACGGTTAGGGTTAGCGGTTTAGAATTAGGGTTAGGGATTAGGTGTCACAGTGATGACTAGGAGATAGGGTTAGAATTATGGGATAGGGGTTGTTCTCAGGAAATGGGTTATGCATTCACGTTAGGATAAGAGGTTAAAGTTAGGCGCACGGTGAGGTTTACGTGTTAAGGGGAGAAATAGGAACAGGGTTGGGTGTTATGTTCAGGGTTAGGGTTATCTGTTAAAGATATTGTTTATGCTTAGCGCACGGGCCCTGTCTGCATTAGGCGGGTGGGGGGAGTTTAGGGGGCTGGGATTGTACCCGGGAACCCACTCTATCATACTCTGGGTATGGGCCCATGGGTTTCGTACAGGACACAGTGGTAGAGCCTCCTTTCACGCATGGCATGGGAGGATTGCAGGCTTTCTAAACTCTAAGAAAGCAAGAAGTCTGAGAATTAGATTTAGGGTTAGGATTCTGGTTAGGGTTAAGGATGAAGTTTAGTGTTAGGGTGAGGGCTTAGGGTTAGGGATTAGGGTTAGGGTTAAAGGTTACTCTTAGGTTTAACGGTTACACTTTGGTTTAGGGTTGAGATTTACGGTTAGGGTTAAGATGAGGGCTTAGGGTTTGGTACAGGGTTAGGGTTAAGTGTTTGGTTTAGGGTTGAAGATTAGTATTAGGGTTAGGATTAAAGGTTAGCGTGAGAGTTAACGCTTAGGGTTAAGGTTAAGAGTTAGGGTTTAGGGTTAGGTTTAGGGTTATGGTTAGTTTTAGGGTTAGAGTTATGTGCTATGGTTTGTGTTAGAGGTTAGGGTTAGGTTTACTGGTCACGGTTAGGGTTACGTTTAGGGGGTAGCATTAGGGTTAGGGTTAGGGTTAAGGGATACGATTAGGGTTAAGTGTTGGGCTTAGGGTTAGGGTTTAGTGTTAGGGTTAGCATTAAGGATTAGGGTTAGAATCAGGGTTAAATGCTTGGGTGCGGTAATGGTTAGGGTCAGGGTTAAGGTTCACGGGTAGGTTTAGGGTTCAGGGTTAGTGTTAGCATTAGGGCTTAAGGTTAGGATTAGGCGGTAGGTTAGATTTAGGGTTAGATCTAGGCGTTAGGGTAAGGGCTAGCGTTAGTGTTAAGAGATAGGTTTAGGTTTAATGCTTAGGATTAGGGTTAGTGTTTGGCGTTAAAGTAAGTGTTAGGGGTTAGGTTTAAGGATCCAAGGTTAGGGTTATTTTTAGCTGTAGTGTTAGGGTTAGGGATAAGGGATCTCATTAGCATTAAGGGTCTTCCTTACTGTAGGGTTAAGGGTTAGGCTTAGAGTTAAAGGTGAAGGTTAGGGTCAGTGTTAAGATTTAGGGTGAGGGGTAACGGTTAGGGTAAAGGTTAAGCGTTAGGGTTAGGGATTAGTGATTAGGGTTTTTGGTTAGTGTTAGGATTAGCGGTTAGGAGTTAGTGTTTTATGAAGGGGTATGGTTAGAATTAGGATTGGGCTTAGAGATAGGGTGAGGTATAGGGGTTAGGTTTAGGGGTTAGTTTTAGGGTAAAAGGATGGGATTAGGGTTACGGGTTGGGCTTTGGTTTAGGGTTAAAGTTTACTGCTAGGGTTAGGGATAGGGTTCAGGGTTAGCTTTAGGGGTTCTGGTTAGGGTTAGGTGTTAGGTTAGTGTCAGGGTTAGGACTAGTCGTGAGGGTAAGGTTTAGGGTTAGCTTTAAGAGCTAGGGTTAGGTTTAATGGTTAGGATTAGGATTAGGGATAAGGGTTAGGGTAAGGCTTGGGGGTGATGGTGAAGGGTTAGGGTCAAGGGTTGGGGTTTTTGTTAGCCATAGCGTTGGGGTTAGAAGTAAGGGTTACTGTCAGTGTTAGGGTTGAAGGTAGGGTTACGGTTAGGGTTAGCGGTTAAGAATTAGGGTAGGGATTAGGTGTCACAGTGATGACTAGGAGATAGGGTTAGAATTATGGGATGGGGTTGTTCCCAGGAAATGGGTTATGCATTAACGTTAGGATTAGAGGTTAAAGTTAGGCGCACGGTGAGGATTACGTGTTAAGTTGAGAAAGAGGAACAGGGTTGGGTGTTATGTTCAGGGTTAGGGTTATCTGTTAAAGGTATTGTTTATGCTTAGCGCACGGGCCCTGTCTGCATTAGGCGGGCGGGGGGAGCTTAGGGGGCTGGGATTGTACCCGGGAACACACTCTATCATACTCTGGGTATGGGCCCGTGGGTTTCATGCAGGACACAGTGGTAGAGCCTCCTTTCACGCATGGCATGGGAAGATTGCAGGCTTTCTAAAGTCTAAGAAAGAAAGAAGTCTGAGAATTAGATTTAGGGTTAGGATTATGGTTAGGGTTAAGGATGAAGTTTAGTGTTAGGGTGAGGGCTTAGGGTTAGGGATTAGGGTTAGGGTTAAAGGTTACTCTTAGGTTTAACGGTTACACTTTGGTTTAGGGTTGAGGTTTACGGTTAGGGTTAAGATGAGGGGTTAGGGTTTGGTACAGGGTTAGGGTTAAGTGTTAGGTTTAGTGTTGAAGATTAGGATTAGGGTTAGGATTAAAGGTTAGCGTGAGAGTTAACGCTTAGGGTTAAGGTTAAGAGTTAGGGTTTAGGTTTACGGTTAGGGTTAGTGTTAGTTTTAGGGTTAGAGTTATGTGCTATGGTTTGTGTTAGAGGTTAGGGTTAGGTTTACTGGTCACGGTTAGGGTTACGTTTAGGGGTTAGCATTAGGGTTAGGGTTAGGGTTAGGGTTAAGGGATAGGATTAGGGTTAAGTGTTGGGCTTAAGGTGAGGGTTTAGTGTTAGGGTTAGCATTAAGGATTAGGGTTAGTGTCAGGGTTAAATGCTTGGGTGAGGGTAATGGTTAGGGTCAAGGTTAAGGTTCACGGATAGGGTTAGTGTTAAGGGTTACGGGTAGGTTTAGGGTTCAGGGTTAGAGTTAGCATTAGGGCTTAAGGTTAGGATTAGGCGGTAGGTTAGATTTAGGGTTAGATCTAGGCGTTAGGGTAAGGGCTAGCGTTAGGGTTAAGAGATAGGGTTCGGTTTAATGCTTAGGATTACGGTTAGGGTTTGGGGTTAAAGTAAGTGTTAGGGTTTAGGTTTAAGGATCAAAGGTTAGGGTTATTTTTAGCTGTAGTGTTAGGGTTAGGGATAAGGGATCCCATTAGCATTATGGGTCTTCCTTACTGTAGGGTTAAGGGTTAGGCTTAGAGTTAAAGATTAAGGTTAGGGTCAGTGTTAAGATTTAGGGTGAGGGTGAACGGTTAGGGTAAATGTTAAGCGTTAGGGTTAGGGATTAGTGATTAGGGTTTTTGGTTAGTGTTAGGGTTAGCGGTTAGGAGTTAGTGTTTTATGATGGGGTATGGTTAGAATTAGGATTGGGTTTAGAGTTAGGGTGAGGTATAGGGGTTAGGTTTAGGGGTTAGTTTTAGGGTAAAAGGATAGGATTAGGGTTACGGGTTGGGCTTAGGTTTAGGGTTAAATTTTACTGCTAGGGTTAGGGATAGGGTTGAAGTTTAGCTTTAGGAGTTATTGTTAGGGTTAGTTGTTAGGTTAGTGTCAGGGTTAGGTCTAGTCGTGAGGGTAAGGTTTAGGGTTAGCTTTAAGAGCTAGGGTTTGGTTTAATGGTTAGTATTAGGATTAGGGTTAAGGGTTAGGGTAAGGCTTAGGGGTTAGGTTGAAGGGTTAGGGTCAAGAGTTGGGGTTTTTGTTAGGCATAGCGTTGGGTTTAGAAGTAAGGGTTACTGTCAGTGTTAGGGTTGTAGGTAGGGTTACGGTTAGGGTTAGCGGTTTAGAATTAGGGTTAGGGATTAAGTGTCACAGTGATGACTAGGAGAGAGGGTTAGAATTATGGGATAGGGATTGTTCTCAGGAAATGGGTTATGCATTAATGTTAGGATAAGAGGTTAAAGGTAGGCGCACTGTGAGGTTTACGTGTTAATGGGAGAAATAGGAACAGGGTTGGGTGTTATGTTCAGGGTTAGGGTTATCTGTTAAAGGTATTGTTTATGCTTAGCGCACGGGCCCTGTCTGCATTAGGCGGGCGGGGGGATTTTAGGGGGCTGGGATTGTACCCGGGAACACACTCTGTCATACTCTGGGTATGGGCCCGTGGGTTTCATGCAGGACACAGTGGTAGAGCCTCCTTTCACGCATGGCATGGGAGGATTGCAGGCTTTCTAAACTCTAAGAAAGCAAGAAGTCTGAGAATTAGATTTAGGGGTAGGATTATAGTTGGGGTTAAGGATGAAGTTTAGTGTTAGGGTGAGGGCTTAGGGTTAGGGATTAGGGTTAGGGATAAAGGTTACTCTTAGTTTTAACGGTTACACTTTGGTTTAGGGTTGAGGTTTACGGTTAGGGTTAAGATGAGGGGTTAGGGTTTGGTACAGGGTTAGGGTTAAGTGTTAGGTTTAGGGTTGAAGATTAGGATTAGGGTTAGGTTTAAAGGTTAGCGTGAGTGTTAACGCTTAGGGTTAAGGTTAAGAGTTATTGTTTAGGGTTAGGGTTAGGGTTAGTTTTCGGGTTAGAGTTATGTGCTATGGTTTGTGTTAGAGGTTAGAGTTAGGTACACTGGTGACGGTTAGGGTTACGTTTAGAAGGTAGCATTAGGGTTAGGGTTAGGGTTCAGGGATAGGATTAGGGTTAAGTGTTTTGCTTAGGGTGGGGGTTTAGTGTTAGGGTTATCATTAAGGATTAGGGTTAGGGTCAGGGTTAAAAGCTTGGGTGCGGATAATGGTTAGGGTCAGGGTTAAGGTTCACGGATAAGGTTAGTGTTAAGGGTTACGGGTAGGTTTAGTGTTAGAGTTAGCATTAGGGCTTAAGGTTAGGATTAGGCGGTAGGTTAGATTTAGGGTTAGATCTAGGTGTTAGGGTAAGGGCTAGCGTTAGCGTTAAGAGATATGGTAAGGTTTAATGCTTAGGATTAGGGTTAGGGTTTGGGGTTAAAGTAAGTGTTAGGGGTTAGGTTTAAGGATCCAAGGTTAGGGTTATTTTTAGCTGTAGTGTTAGGGTTAGGGATAAGGGATCCCATTAGCCTTAATGGTCTTCCTTACTGTAGCGTTAAGGGTTAGGCTTAGAGTTAAATGTTAAGGTTAGGGTCAGCGTTAAGATTTAGGGTGAGGGATAATGGCTAGGGTAAAGGTTAAGCGTTAGGGTTAGGGATTAGTGATTAGGGTTTTTGGTTAGTGTTAGGGTTAGCGGTTAGGAGTTAGTGTTTTATGAAGGGGTATGGTTAGAATTAAGATTGGGGTTAGAGTTAGGGTGAGGTATAGGGGTTAGGTTTAGGGGTTAGTTTTAGGGTAAAAGGATAGGATTAGGGTTACGGGTTGGGCTTAGGTTTAGGGTTAAAGTTTACTGCTAGGGTTAGGGATAGGGTTCAGGGTTAGCTTTAGGGGTTCTGGTTAGGGTTAGGTGTTAGGTTAGTGTCAGGGTTAGGTCTAGTCGTGAGGGTAAGGTTTAGGGTTAGCTTTAAGAGCTAGGGTTAGGTTTAATGGTTAGGATTAGGATTAGGGTTAAGGGTTAGGGTAAGGCTTAGGGGTTAGGGTGAAGGGTTAGGGTCAAGGGTTAGGGTTTTTGTTAGGCATAGCGTTGGGGTTAGAAGTAAGGGTTACTGTCAGTGTTAGGGTTGTAGGTAGGGTTACGGTTAGGGTTAGCGGTTTAGAATTAGGGTTAGGGATTAGGTGTCACAGTGATGACTAGGAGATAGGGTTAGAATTATGGGATAGGGGTTGTTGTCAGGAAATGGGTTATGCAATCACGTTAGGATAAGAGGTTAAAGTTAGGCGCACGGTGAGGTTTACGTGTTAAGGGGAGAAATAGGAACAGGGTTGGGTGTTATGTTCAGGGTTAGGGTTATCTGTTAAAGGTATTGCTTATGCTTAGCGCACGGGCCCTGTCTGCATTAGGCAGGCGGGGGGAGTTTAGGGGGCTGGGATTGTACCCGGGAACCCACTCTATCATAACCTGGGTATGGGCCCGTTGGTTTCATGCAGGACACAGTGGTAGAGCCTCCTTTCACGCATGGCATGGGAGGATTGCAGGCTTTCTAAACTCTAAGAAAGCAAGAAGTCTGAGAATTAGATTTAGGGTTAGGATTATGGTTAGGGTAAAGGATGAAGTGTATGTTAGGGTGAGGGATTAGGGTTAGGGATTAGGGTTAGGGTTAAAGGTTACTCTTAGGTTTAACGGTTACACTTTGGTTTAGGGTTGAGGTTTACGGTTAGGGTTAAGATGAGGGGTTAGGGTTTGGTACAGGGTTAGGGTTAAGTGTTAGGTTTAGGGTTGAAGATTAGGATTAGGGTTAGGATTAAAGGATAGCATGAGAGTTAACGCTTAGGGTTAAGGTTAAGAGTTAGGGTTTAGGGTTAATGTTAGGGTTAGGGTTAGTTTTAGGGTTAGAGTTATGTGCTATGGTTTGTGTTAGAGGTTAGGGTTAGGTTTACTGGTCACGGTGAGGGTTACGTTTAGGGGTTAGCATTAGGGTTAGGGTTAAGAGATAGGATTAGGTTTAAGTGTTGGGCTTAGGGTTAGGGTTTAGTGTTAGGGTTATCATTAAGGATTAGGGGTAGGGTCAGGGTTAAATGCTTGGGTGCGGGTAATGGTTAGGGTCAGGGTTAAGGTTCACGGATAGGGTTAGTGTTAAGGGTTACGGGTAGGTTTAGAGTTCAGGGTTAGAGTTAGCATTAGGGCTTAAGATTAGGATTAGGCGGTAGGTTAGATTTAGGGTTAGATCTAGGCGTTAGGGTAAGGGCTAGCGTTAGGGTTAAGAGATAAGGTTAGCTTTAATGCTTAGGATTAGGGTTAGGGTTTGCGGTTACAGTAAGTGTTAGGGGTTAGGTTTAAGGATCCAAGGTTAGGGTTATTTTTAGCTGTAGTGTTAGGGTTAGGGATAAGGGATCCCATTAGCCTTAAGGGTCATCCTTACTGTAGGGTTAAGGGTTAGGCTTAGAGTTAAAGGTTAAGGTTAGGGTCAGTGTTAAGATTTAGGGTGAGGGTTAACGGTTAGGGTAAAGGTTAAGTGTTAGGGTTAGGGATTAGTGATTAGGGTTTTTGGTTAGTGTTAGGGTTAGCGGTTAGGAGTTAGTGTTTTATGAAGGGGTATGGTTAGAATTAGGATTGGGGTTAGAGTTAGGGTGAGGTATAGGGGTTAGGTTTAGGGGTTAGTTTTAGGGTAAAAGGATAGGATTAGGGTTACGGGTTGGGCTTAGGTTTAGGGTTAAAGTTTACTGCTAGGGTTAGGGATAGGGTTCAGCGTTAGCTTTAGGGGTTCTGGTTAGGGTTAGGTGTTAGGTTAGTGTCAGGGTTAGGTCTAGTCGTGAGGGTAAGGTTTAGGGTTAGCTTTAAGAGCTAGGGTTAGGTTTAATGGTTAGCATTAGGATTAGGGTTAAGGGTTAGGGTAAGGCTTAGGGGTTAGGGTGAAGGGTTAGGGTCAAGGGTTAGGGTTTTTGTTAGGCATAGCGTTGGGGTTAGAAGTAAGGGTTACTGTCAGTGTTAGGGTTGTAGGTAGGGTTACGGTTAGGGTTAGCGGTTTAGAATTAGGGTTAGGGATTAGGTGTCACAGTGATGACTAGGAGATAGGGTTAGAATTATGGGATAGGGGTTGTTCTCAGGAAATGGGATATGCATTAACGTTAGGATAAGAGTTTAAAGTTAGGCGCATGGTGAGGTTTACGTGTTAAGGGGAGAAATAGGAACAGGGTTGGGTGTTATGTTCAGGGTTAGGGTTATCTGTTAAAGGTATTGTTTATGCTTAGCGCACGGGCCCTGTCTGCATTGGTCGGGCGGGGGGAGTTTAGGGGGCTGGGATTGTACCCGGGAACCCACTCTATCATACTCTGGGTATGAGCCCGTGGGTTTCATGCAGGACGCAGTGGTAGAGCCTCCTTTCACACATGGCATGGGAGGATTGCAGGCTTTCTAAACTCTAAGAAAGCAAGAAGTCTGAGATTTAGATTTAGGGTTAGGATTCTGGTTAGGGTTAAGGATGAAGTTTAGTGTTAGGGTGAGGGCTTAGGGTTAGGGATTAGGGTTAGGGTTAAAGGTTACTCTTAGGTTTAACGGTTACACTTTGGTTTAGGGTGGAGGTTTACGGTTAGGGTTAAGATGAGGGCTTAGGGTTTGGTACAGGGTTAGGGTTAAGTGTTAGGTTTAGGGTTGAAGATTAGGATTTGGGTTAGGATTAAAGGTTAGCGTGAGAGTTAACTCTTAGGGTTAAGGTTAGGAGTTAGGGTTTAGGGTTAGGGTTAGGGTTAGGGTTAGTTTTAGGGTTAGAGTTATGTGCTATGGTTTGTGTTAGAGGTTAGGATTAGGTTTACTGGTCACGGTTAAAGTTACGTTTAGGGGGTAGCATTAGGGTTAGGGTTAGGGTTAAGGGATAGGATTAGGGATAAGTGTTGGGCTTAGGTTTAGGGTTTAGTGTTAAGGTTAGCATTAAGGATTAGGGTTAGGGTCAGGGTTAAATGCTTGGGTGCGGGTAATGGTTAGGGTCAGGGTTAAGGTTCACGGATAGGGTTAGTTTTAAAGGTTACGGGTAGGTTTAGGGTTCAGGGTTAGAGTTAGCATTAGGGCTTAAGGTTAGGATTAGGCGGTAGGTTAGATTTAGGGTTACTACTAGGCGTTAGGTTAAGGGCTAGCGTTAGGGTTAAGAGATAGGGTTAGGTTTAATGCTTAGGATTAGGGTTAGGGTTTAGGGTTAAAGTAAGTGTTAGGGGTTAGGTTTAAGGATCAAAGGTTAGGGTTATTTTTAGCTGTAGTGTTAGGGTTAGGGATAAGGGATCCCATTAGCATTAAGGGTCTTCCTTACTGTAGGGTTAAGGGTTAGGCTTAGAGTTAAAAGTTAAGGTTAGGGTCAGTGTTAAGATTTAGGGTGAGGGTTAACGGTTAGGGTAAAGGTTAAGCGTTAGGGTTAGGGATTAGTGATTAGGGTTTTTGGTTAGTGTTAGGGTTAGCGGTTAGGAGTTAGTGTTTTATGAAGGGGTATGGTTAGAATTAGGATTGGGGTTAGAGTTAGGGTGAGGTATAGGGGTTAGGTTTAGGGGTTAGTTTTAGGGTAAAAGGATAGGATTAGGGTTATGGGTTGGGCTTAGGTTTAGGGTTAAATTTACTGCTAGGGTTAGCGATAGGGTTCAGGGTTAGGTTTAGGGGTTCTGGTTAGGGTTAGGTGTTAGGTTAGTGTCAGGGTTAGGTCTAGTCGTGAGGGTAAGGTTTAGGGTTAGCTTTAAGAGCTAGGGGTAGGTTTAATGGTTAGGATTAGGATTAGGGTTAAGGGTTAGGGTAAGGCTTAGGGGTTAGGGTGAAGGGTTAGGGTCAAGGGTTAGGGTTTTTGTTAGGCATAGCATTGGGGTTACAAGTAAGGATTACTGTCAGTGTCAGGGTTGTAGGTAGGGTTATGGTTAGGGTTAGCGGTTTAGAATTAGGGTTAGGGATTAGGTGTCACAGTGATGACTAGGAGATAGGGTTAGAATTATGGGATAGGGGTTGTTCTCAGGAAATGGGTTATGCATTAACGTTAGGATAAGAGGTTAAAGTTAGGCGCACGGTGAGGTTTACGTGTTAAGGGGAGAAATAGGAACAGGGTTGGGTGTTATGTTCAGGGTTAGGGTTATCTGTTAAAGGTATTGTTTATGCTTAGCGCACGGGCCCTGTCTGCATTGGTCGGGCGGGGGGAGTTTAGGGGGCTGGGATTGTACCCGGGAACCCACTCTATCATACTCTGGGTATGAGCCCGTGGGTTTCATGCAGGACGCAGTGGTAGAGCCTCATTTCACGCAAGGCATGGGAGGATTGCAGGCTTTCTAAACTCTAAGAAAGCAAGAAGTCTGAGAATTAGATTTAGGGTTAGGATTCTGGTTAGGGTTAAGGATGAAGTTTAGTGTTAGGGTGAGGGCTTAGGGTTAGGGATTAGGGTTAGGGTAAAAGGTTACTCTTAGGTTTAACGGTTACACTTTGGTTTAGGGTGGAGGTTTACGGTTAGGGTTAAGATGAGGGCTTAGGGTTTGGTACAGGGTTAGGGTTAAGTGTTAGGTTTAGGGTTGAAGATTAGGATTTGGGTTAGAATTAAAGGTTAGCGTGAGAGTTAACTCTTAGTGTTAAGGATAGGAGTTAGGGTTTAGGGTTAGGGTTAGGGTTTTGGTTAGTTTTAGGGTTAGAGTTATGTGCTATGGTTTGTGTTAGAGGTTAGGGTTAGGTTTACTGGTCACGGTTAGGGTTACGTTTAGGGGGTAGCATTAGGGTTAGGGTTAGGGTTAAGGGATAGGATTAGGGATAAGTGTTGGGCTTAGGTTTAGGGTTTAGTGTTAAGGTTAGCATTAAGGATTAGGGTTAGGGTCAGGGTTAAATGCTTGGGTGCGGGTAACGGTTAGGGTCAGGGTTAAGGTTCACGGATAGGGTTAGTTTTAAAAGTTACGGGTAGGTTTAGGGTTCAGGGTTAGAGTTAGCATTAGGGGTTAAGGTTAGGATTAGGCGGTAGGTTAGATTTAGGGTTACATCTAGGCGTTAGGTTAAGGGCTAGCGTTAGGGTTAAGAGATAGGGTTAGGTTTAATGCTTAGGATTAGGGTTAGGGTTTGGGGTTAAAGTAAGTGTTAGGGGTTAGGTTTCAGGATCCAAGGTTAGGGTTATTTTTAGCTGTAGTGTTAGGGTTAGGGATAAGGGATCCCATTAGCATTAAGGGTCTTCCTTACTGTAGAGTTAAGGGTTAGGCTTAGAGTTAAAAGTTAAGGTTAGGGTCAGTGTTAAGATTTAGGGTGAGGGTTAACGGTTAGGGTAAAGGTTAAGCGTTAGGGTTAGGGATTTGTGATTAGGGTTTTTGGTTAGTGTTAGGGTTAGCGGTTAGGAGTTAGTGTTTTATGAAGGGGTATGGTTAGAATTAGGATTGGGGTTAGAGTTAGGGTGAGGTATAGGGGTTAGGTTTAGGGGTTAGTTTTAGGGTAAAAGGATAGGATTAGGGTTACGGGTTGGGCTTAGGTTTAGGGTTAAATTTACTGCTAGGGTTAGCGATAGGGTTCAGGGTTAGTTTAGGGGTTCTGGTTAGGGTTAGGTGTTAGGTTAGTGTCAGGGTTAGGTCTAGTCGTGAGGGTAAGGTTTAGGGTTAGCTTTAAGAGCTAGGGTTAGGTTTAATGGTTAGGATTAGGATTAGGGTTAAGGGTTAGGGTAAGGCTTAGGGGTTAGGGTGAAGGGTTAGGGTCAAGGCTTAGGTTTTTTGTTAGGCATAGCGTTGGGGTTACATGTAAGGATTACTGTCAGTGTCAGGGTTGTAGGTAGGGTTACGGTTAGGGTTAGCGGTTTAGAATTAGGGTTAGGGATTAGGTGTCACAGTGATGACTAGGAGATAGGGTTAGAATTATGGGATAGGGGTTGTTCTCAGGAAATGGGTTATGCATTAACGTTAGGATAAGAGGTTAAAGTTAGGCGCACGGTGAGGTTTACGTGTTAAGGGGAGAAATAGGAACAGGGTTGGGTGTTATGTTCAGGGTTAGGGTTATCTGTTAAAGGTATTGTTTATGCTTAGCGCACGGGCCCTGTCTGCATTGGTCGGGCGGGGGGAGTTTAGGGGGCTGGGATTGTACCCGGGAACCCACTCTATCATACTCTGGGTATGAGCCCGTGGGTTTCATGCAGGACGCAGTGGTAGAGCCTCCTTTCACGCATGGCATGGGAGGATTGCAGGCTTTCTAAACTCTAAGAAAGCAAGAAGTCTGAGAATTAGATTTAGGGTTAGGATTCTGGTTAGCGTTAAGGATGAAGTTTAGTGTTAGGGTGAGGGTTTAGGGTTAGGGATTAGGGTTAGGGTTAAAGGTTACTCTTAGGTTTAACGGTTACACTTTGGTTTAGGGTGGAGGTTTACGGTTAGGGTTAAGATGAGGGCTTAGGGTTTGGTACAGGGTTAGGGTTAAGTGTTAGGTTTAGGGTTGAAGATCAGGATTTGGGTTAGGATTAAAGGTTAGCGTGAGAGTTAACTCTTAGTGTTAAGGTTAGGAGTTAGGGTTTAGGGTTAGAGTTAGGGTTAGGGTTAGTTTTAGGGTTAGAGTTATGTGCTATGGTTTGTGTTAGAGGTTAGGGTTAGGTTTACTGGTCACGGTTAGGGTTACGTTTAGGGGGTAGCATTAGGGTTAGGGTTAGGGTTAAGGGATAGGATTAGGGTTAAGTGTTGGGCTTAGGTTTAGGGTTTAGTGTTAAGGTTAGCATTAAGGATTAGGGTTAGGGTCAGGGTTAAATCCTTGGGTGCGGGTAATGGTTAGGGTCAGAGTTAAGGTTCAAGGATAGGGTTAGTTTTAAAGGTTACGGGTAGGTTTAGGGTTCAGGGTTAGAGTTAGCATTAGGGCTTAAGGTTAGGATTAGGCGGTAGGTTAGTTTTAGGGTTAGATCTAGGCGTTAGGGTAAGGGCTAGCGTTAGGGTTAAGAGATAGGTTTAGGTTTAATGCTTAGGATTAGGGTTAGGGTTTGGGGTTAAAGTAAGTGTTAGGGGTTAGGTTTAAGGATCCAAGGTTAGGGTTATTTTTAGCTGTAGTGTTAGGGTTAGGGATAAGGGATCCCATTAGCATTAAGGGTCTTCCTTACTGTAGGGTTAAGGGTTAGGCTTAGAGTTAAAGGTTAAGGTTAGGGTCAGTGTTAAGATTTAGGGTGAGGGTTAACGGTTAGGGTAAAGGTTAAGCGTTAGGGTTAGGGATTAGTGATTAGGGTATTTGGTTAGTGTTAGGGTTAGCGGTTAGGAGTTAGTGTTTTATGAAGGGGTATGGTTAGAATTAGGATTAGGGTTAGAGTTAGGGTGAGGTATAGGGGTTAGGTTTAGGGGTTAGTTTTAGGGTAAAAGGATAGGATTAGGGTTACGGGTTGGGCTTAGGTTTAGGGTTAAAGTTTACTGCTGGGGTTAGGGATAGGGTTCAGGGTTAGCTTTAGGGGTTCTGGTTAGGGTTAGTTGTTAGGTTAGTGTCAGGGTTAGGTCTAGTCGTGAGGGTAAGGTTTAGGGTTAGCTTTAAGAGCTAGGGTTAGGTTTAATGGTTAGGATTAGGATTAGGGTTAAGGGTTAGGGTAAGGCTTAGGGGTTAGGGTGAAGGGTTAGGGTCAAGGGTTAGGGTTTTTGTTAGGCATAGCGTTGGGGTTAGAAGTAAGGGTTACTGTCAGTGTTAGGGTTGTAGGTAGGGTTACGGTTAGGGTTAGCGGTATAGAATTAGGGTTAGGGATTAGGTGTCACAGTGATGACTAGGAGATAGGGTTAGAATTATGGGATGGGGTTGTTCTCAGGAAATGGGTTATGCATTAACGTTAGGATAAGAGGCTAAAGTTAGGCGCACGGTGAGGTTTACGTGTTAAGGGGAGAAACAGGAACTGGGTTGGGTGTTATGTTCAGGGTTAGGGTTATCTGTTAAAGGTATTGTTTATGCTTAGCGCACGGGCTCTGTCTGCATTAGGCGGGCGGGGGGAGTTTAGGGGGCTGGGATTGTACCCGGGAACCCACTCTATCATACTCTGGGTATGGGCCCGTGTGTTTCATGCAGGACACAGTGGTAGAGCCTCCTTTCACGCATGGCATGGGAGGATTGCAGGCTTTCTAAACTCTAAGAAAGCAAGAAGTCTGAGAATTAGATTTAGGGTTAGGATTCTGGTTAGGGTTAAGGATGAAGTTTAGTGTTAGGGTGAGGGCTTAGGGTTAGGGATTAGGGTTAGGGTTAAAGGTTACTCTTAGGTTTAACGGTTACACTTTGGTTTAGGGTTCAGGTTTACGGTTAGGGTTAAGATGAGGGGTTAGGGTTTGGTACAGGGTTAGGGTTAAGTGTTAGGTTTAGGGTTGAAGATTAGGATTAGGGTTAGGATTAAAGGTTAGCGTGAGAGTTAAAGCTTAGGGTAAAGATTAAGAGTTAGGGTTTAGGGTTAGGGTTAGGGTTAGGGTTAGTTTTAGGGTTAGAGTTATGTGCTATGGTTTGTGTTAGAGGTTAGGGTTAGGTTTACTGGTCATGGTTAGGGTTACGTTTAGGGGTTAGCATTAGGGTTAGGGTTAGGGTTAGGGTTAAGGGATAGAATTAGGGTTAAGTGTTGTGCTTAAGGTTAGGGTTTAGGGTTAGGTTTATCATTAAGGATTAGGGTTAGAATCAGGGTTAAATGCTTGGGTGCGGGTAATGTTTAGGGTCAGGGTTAAGGTTCACGGATAGGGTTAGTGTTAAGGGTTACGGGTAGGTTTAGGGTTCAGGGTTAGTGCTAGCATTAGGGCTTAAGGTTAGGATTAGGCGGTAGGTTAGATTTAGGGTTAGATCTAGGCGTTAGGGTAAGGGCTAGCGTTAGGGTTAAGAGATAGGGTTAGGTTTAATGCTTAGGATTAGGGTTAGGGTTTGGGGTTAAAGTAAGTGTTAGGGGTTAGGGTTAAAGATCCAAGGTTAGGGTTATTTTTAGCTGTAGTGTTAGGGTTAGGGATAAGGGATCCCATTAGCATTAAGGGTCTTCCTTACTGTAGGGTTAAGGGTTAGGCTTAGAGTTAAAGTTTAAGGTTAGGGTCAGTGTTAAGATTTAGGGTGAGGGTTAACGGTTAGGGTAAAGGTTAAGCGTTAGGGTTAGGGATTAGTGATTAGGGTTTTTGGTTAGTGTTAGGGTTAGCGTTTAGGAGTTAGTGTTTTATGAAGGGGTGTGGTTAGAATTAGGATTGGGGTTACAGTTAGGGTGAGTTTTAGGGGTTAGGTTTAGGGGTTAGTTTTAGGGTAAAAGGATAGGATTAGGGTTACGGGTTGGGCTTAGGTTTAGGGTTAAAGTTTACTGCTAGGGTTAGGGATAGGGTTCAGGGTTAGCTTTAGGGGTTCAGGTTAGGGTTAGGTGTTAGGTTAGTGTCAGGGTTAGGTCTAGTCGTGAGGGTAAGGTTTAGGGTTAGCTTTAAGAGCTAGGGTTAGGTTTAATGCTTAGGATTAGGATTATGGTTAAGGGTTAGGGTAAGGCTTAGGGGTTAGGGTCAAGGGTTAGGGTCAAGGGTTAGGGTTTTTGTTAGGCATAGCGTTGGGGTTAGAAGTAAGGGTTACTGTCAGTGTTAGGGTTGTAGGTAGGGTTACGGTTAGGGTTAGCGGTTTAGAATTAGGGTTAGGGATTAGGTGTCACAGTGATGATTAGGAGATAGGGTTAGAATTATGGGATAGGGGTTGTTCTCAGGAAATGGGTTATGCATTAACGTTAGGATAAGAGGTTAAAGTTAGGCGCACGGTGAGGTTTACGTGTTAAGGAGAGAAATAGGAACAGGGTTGGGTGTTATGTTCAGGGTTAGGGTTATCTGTTAAAGGTATTGTTTATGCTTAGCGCACGGGCCCTGTCTGCATTAGGCGGGCGGGGGGAGTTTAGGGGCCTGGGATTGTACCCGGGAACCCACTCTGTCATACTCTGGGTATGGGCCCGTGGGTTTCATGCAGGACACAGTGGTAGAGCCTCCATTCACGCATGACATGGGAGGATTGCAGGCTTTCTAAACTCTAAGAAAGCAAGAAGTCTGAGAATTAGATTTAGGGTTAGGATTCTGGTTAGGGTTAAGGATGAAGATTAGTGTTATGGTGAGGGCTTAGGGTTAGGGAATACGGTTAGGGTTAAAGGTTACTCTTAGGTTTAAGGGTTACACTTTGGTTTAGGGTTGAGGTTTACGGTTAGGGTTAAGATGAGGGGTTAGGGTTTGGTACAGGGTTAGGGTTAAGTGTTAGGTTTAGGGTTGAAGATTAGGATTAGGGTTAGGATTAAAGGTTAGCGTGAGAGTTAAAGCTTAGGGTAAAGATTAAGAGTTAGGGTTTAGGGTTAGGGTTAGGGTTAGGGTTAGTTTTAGGGTTAGAGTTATGTGCTATGGTTTGTGTTAGAGGTTAGGGTTAGGTTTACTGGTCATGGTTAGGGTTACGTTTAGGGTTTAGCATTAGGGTTAGGGTTAGGGTTAGGGTTAAGGGATAGAATTAGGGTTAAGTGTTGTGCTTAAGGTTAGGGTTTAGGGTTAGGTTTATCATTAAGGATTAGGGTTAGAATCAGGGTTAAATGCTTGGGTGCGGGTAATGTTTAGGGTCAGGGTTAAGGTTCACGGATAGGGTTAGTGTTAAGGGTTACGGGTAGGTTTAGGGTTCAGGGTTAGTGCTAGCATTAGGGCTTAAGGTTAGGATTAGGCGGTAGGTTAGATTTAGGGTTAGATCTAGGCGTTAGGGTAAGGGCTAGCGTTAGGGTTAAGAGATAGGGTTAGGTTTAATGCTTAGGATTAGGGTTAGGGTTTGGGGTTAAAGTAAGTGTTAGGGGTTAGGGTTAAAGATCCAAGGTTAGGGTTATTTTTAGCTGTAGTGTTAGGGTTAGGGATAAGGGATCCCATTAGCATTAAGGGTCTTCCTTACTGTAGGGTTAAGGGTTAGGCTTAGAGTTAAAGTTTAAGGTTAGGTTCAGTGTTAAGATTTAGGGTGAGGGTTAACGGTTAGGGTAAAGGTTAAGCGTTAGGGTTAGGGATTAGTGATTAGGGTTTTTGGTTAGTGTTAGGGTTAGCGTTTAGGAGTTAGTGTTTTATGAAGGGGTGTGGTTAGAATTAGGATTGGGGTTACAGTTAGGGTGAGTTTTAGGGGTTAGGTTTAGGGGTTAGTTTTAGGGTAAAAGGATAGGATTAGGGTTACGGGTTGGGCTTAGGTTTAGGGTTAAAGTTTACTGCTAGGGTTAGGGATAGGGTTCAGGGTTAGCTTTAGGGGTTCTGGTTAGGGTTAGGTGTTAGGTTAGTGTCAGGGTTAGGTCTAGTCGTGAGGGTAAGGTTTAGGGTTAGCTTTAAGAGCTAGGGTTAGGTTTAATGCTTAGGATTAGGATTATGGTTAAGGGTTAGGGTAAGGCTTAGGGGTTAGGGTCAAGGGTTAGGGTCAAGGGTTAGGGTTTTTGTTAGGCATAGCGTTGGGGTTAGAAGTAAGGGTTACTGTCAGTGTTAGGGTTGTAGGTAGGGTTACGGTTAGGGTTAGCGGTTTAGAATTAGGGTTAGGGATTAGTTGTCACAGTGATGATTAGGAGATAGGGTTAGAATTATGGGATAGGGGTTGTTCTCAGGAAATGGGTTATGCATTAACGTTAGGATAAGAGGTTAAAGTTAGGCGCACGGTGAGGTTTACGTGTTAAGGAGAGAAATAGGAACAGGGTTGGGTGTTATGTTCAGGGTTAGGGTTATCTGTTAAAGGTATTGTTTATGCTTAGCGCACGGGCCCTGTCTGCATTAGGCGGGCGGGGGGAGTTTAGGGGGCTGGGATTGTACACGGGAACCCACTCTATCATTCTCTGGGTATGGGTCCGTTGGTTTCATGCAGGACAGAGTGGTAGAGCCTCCTTTTACGCATGGCATGTGAGGATTGCAGGCTTTCTAAACTCTAAGAAAGCAAGAAGTCTGAGAATTAGATTTAGGGTTAGGATTCTGGTTAAGGTTAAGGATGAAGTTTAGTGTTAGGGTGAGGGCTTAGGGTTAGGGAATAGGGTTACGGTTAAAGTTTACTCTTAGGTTTAAGGGTTACACTTTGGTTTAGGGTTGAGATTTACGGTTAGGGTTAAGATGAGGGGTTAGGGTTTTTGACAGGGTTAGGGTTAAGTGTTAGGTTTAGGGTTGAAGATTAGGATTAAGGTTAGGATTAAAGGTTAGCGTGAGAGTTAACGCTTAGGGTTAAGGTTAAGAGTTAGGGTTTAGGGTTAGGGTTAGGGTTAGGGTTAGTTTTAGGGTTAGAGTTATGTGCTATGGTTTGTGTTAGAGGTTAGGGTTAGGTTTACTGGTCACGGTTAGGGGTACGTTTAGAGGGTAGCATTAGGGTTAGGGTTAGGGTTAAGGGATAGGATTAGGGTTAAGTGTTGGGCTTAGGGGTAGGGTATAGTGTTAGGTTTATCATTAAGGATTAGGGTTAGAATCAGGGTTAAATGCTTGGGTGCGGGTAATGGTTAGGGTAAGGGTTAAGGTTCACGGATAGGGTTAGTGTTAAGGGTTACGGGTAGGTTTAGGGTTCAGGGTTAGTGTTAGCATTAGGGCTTAAGGTCAGGATTAGGCGGTAGGTTAGATTTAGGGTTAGATCTAGGCGTTAGGGTAAGGGCTAGCGTTAGGGTTAAGAGACAGGGTTAGGTTTAATGCTTAGGATTAGGGTTAGGGTTTGGGGTTAAAGTAAGTGTTAGGGGTTAGGTTTAAGGATCCAAGGTTAGGGTTATTTTTAGCTGTAGTGTTAGGGTTAGGGATAAGGGATCCCATTAGCATTAAGGGTCTTCCTTACTGTAGGGTTAAGGGTTAGGCTTAGAGTTAAAGGTTAAGGTTAGGGTCAGTGTTAAGATTTAGGGTGAGGGTTAACGGTTAGGGTAAAGGTTAAGCGTTAGGGTTAGGGATTAGTGATTAGGGTTTTTGGTTAGTGTTAGGGTTAGCGGTTAGGAGTTAGTGTTTTATGAAGGGGTATGGTTAGAATTAGGATTAGGGTTAGAGTTAGGGTGAGGTATAGGGGTTAGGTTTAGGGGTTAGTTTTAGGGTAAAAGGATAGGATTAGGGTTACGGGTTGGGCTTAGGTTTAGGGTTAAAGTTTACTGCTGGGGTTAGGGATAGGGTTCAGGGTTAGCTTTAGGGGTTCTGGTTAGGGTTAGGTGTTAGGTTAGTGTCAGGGTTAGGTCTAGTCGTGAGGGTAAGGTTTAGGGTTAGCTTTAAGAGCTAGGGTTAGGTTTAATGGTTAGGATTAGGATTAGGGTTAAGGGTTAGGGTAAGGCTTAGGGGTTAGAGTGAAGGGTTAGGGTCAAGGGTTAGGGTTTTTGTTAGGCATAGCGTTGGGGTTAGAAGTAAGGGTTACTGTCAGTGTTAGGGTTGTAGGTAGGGTTACGATTAGGGTTAGCGGTTTAGAATTAGGGTTAGGGATTAGGTGTCACAGTGATGACTAGGAGATAGGGTTAGAATTATGGGATGGGGTTGTTCTCAGGAAATGGGTTATGCATTAACGTTAGGATAAGAGGCTAAAGTTAGGCGCACGGTGAGGTTTACGTGTTAAGGGGAGAAACAGGAACTGGGTTGGGTGTTATGTTCAGGGTTAGGGTTATCTGTTTAAGGTATTGTTTATGCTTAGCGCACGGGCCCTGTCTGCATTAGGCGGGCGGGGGGAGTTGAGGGGGCTGGGATTGTACCCGGGAACCCACTCTATCATACTCTGGTTATGGGCCCGTGTGTTTCATGCAGGACAGAGTGGTAGAGCCTCCTTTCACGCATGGCATGGGAGGATTGCAGGCTTTCTAAACTCTAAGAAAGCAAGAAGTCTGAGAATTAGATTTAGGGTTAGGATTCTGGTTAGGGTTAAGGATGAAGTTTAGTGTTAGGGTTAGGGCTTAGGGTTAGGGATTAGGGTTAGGGTTAAAGGTTACTCTTAGGTTTAACGGTTACACTTTGGTTTAGGGTTGAGGTTTACGGTTAGGGTTAAGATGAGGGGTTAGGGTTTGGTACAGGGTTAGGGTTAAGTGTTAGGTTTAGGGTTGAAGATTAGCATTAGGGTTAGGATTAAAGGTTAGAGTGAGAGTTAACGCTTAGGGTTAAGGTTAAGGGTTAGGATTTAGGGTTAGGGTTAGGGTTAGGGTTAGTTTTAGGGTTAGAGTTATGTGCTATGATTTGTGTTAGAGGTTAGGGTTACGTTTACTGGTCACGGTTACGGTTACGTTTAGGGGGTAGCATTAGGGTTAGGGTTAGGGTTAGGGTTAAGTTATAGGATTAGGGTTAAGTGTTGGGCTTAGGGTTAGGGTTTAGTGTTAGGGTTAGCATTAAGGATTAGTGTTAGGGTCAGGGTTAAATGCTTGGGTACGGGTAATGGTTAGGGTCAGGGTTAAGGTTCACGGATAGGGTTAGTTTTAAGGGTTACGGGTAGGTTTAGGGTTCAGGGTTAGTGCTAGCATTAGGGCTTAAGGTTAGGATTAGGCGCTAGGTTAGATTTAGGGTTAGATCTAGGCGTTAGGGTAAGGGCTAGCATTAGGGTTTAGAGATAGGGTTAGGTTTAATGCTTAGGATTAGGGTTAGGGTTTGGGGTTAAAGTAAGTGTTAGGGGTTAGGTTTAAGGATCCAAGGTTAGGGTTATTTTTAGCGGTAGTGTTAGGGTTAGGGATAAGGGATCCCATTAGCATTAAGGGTCTTCCTTACTGTAGGGTTAAGGGTTAGGCTTAGAGTTAAAGGTTAAGGTTAGGGTCAGTGTTAAGATTAGGGTGAGGGTTAACGGTTAGGGTAAAGGTTAAGCGTTAGGGTTAGGGATTAGTGATTAGGGTTTTTGGTTAGTGTTAGGGTTAGCGGTTAGGAGTTAGTGTTTTATGAAGGGGTATGGTTAGAATTAGGATTGGGGTTAGAGTTAGGGTGAGGTATAGGGGTTAGGTTTAGGGGTTAGTTTTAGGGTAAAAGGATAGGATTAGGGTTACGGGTTGGGCTTAGGTTTAGGGTTAAAGTTTACTGCTAGGGTTAGGGATAGGGTTCAGGGTTAGCTTTAGGGGTTCTGGTTAGGGTTAGGTGTTAGGTTAGTGTCAGGGTTAGGTCTAGTCGTGAGGGTAAGGTTTAGGGTTAGCTTTAAGAGCTAGGGTTAGGTTTAATGGTTAGGATTAGGATTAGGGTTAAGGGTTAGGGTAAGGCCTAGGGGTTAGGGTGAAGGGTTAGGGTCAAGGGTTAGGGTTTTTGTTAGGCATAGCGTTGGGGTTAGAAGTAAGGGTTACTGTCAGTGTTAGGGTTGTAGGTAGGGTTACGGTTAGGGTTAGCGGTTTAGAATTAGGGTCAGGGATTAGGTGTCACAGTGATGACTAGGAGATAGGGTTAGAATTATGGGATAGGGGTTGTTCTCAGGAAATGGGTTATGCATTAACGTTAGGATAAGAGGTTAAAGTTAGGCGCACGGTGAGGTTTACGTGTTAAGGGGAGAAATAGGAACAGGGTTGGGTGTTATGTTCAGGGTTAGGGTTATCTGTTAAAGGTATTGTTTATGCTTAGCGCACAGGCCCTGTCTGCATTAGGCGGGCGGGGGAAGTTTAGGGGGCTGGGATTTTACCCGGGAACCCACTCTATCATACTCTGGGTATGGGCCCGTGGGTTTCATGCAGGACACAGTGGTAGAGCCTCCTTTCACGCATGGCATGGGAGGATTGCAGGCTTTCTAAACCCTAAGAAAGCAAGAAGTCTGAGAATTAGATTTAGGGTTAGGATTCTGGTTAAGGTTAAGGATGAAGTTTAGTGTTAGGGTGAGGGCTTAGGGTTAGGGAATAGGGTTAGGGTTAAAGGATACTCTTAGGTTTAACGGTTACACTTTGGTTTAGGGTTGAGGTTTACGGTTAGGGTTAAGATGAGGGGTTAGGGTTTGGTACAGGGTTAGGGTTAAGTGTTAGGTTTAGGGTTGAAGATTAGGATTAGGGTTAGGATTAAAGGTTAGCGTGAGAGTTAACGCTTAGGGTTAAGGTTAAGAGTTAGGGTTTAGGGTTAGGATTAGGGTTAGGGTTAGTTTTAGGGTTAGAGTTATGTGCTATGGTTTGTGTTAGAGGTTAGGGTTAGGTTTACTGGTCACGGTTAGGGATACGTTTAGGGGTTAGCATTAGGGTTAGGGTTAGGGTTAAGGGATAGGATTAGGGTTATGTGTTGGGCTTAGGGTTAGGGTTTAGTGTTAAGGTTAGCATTAAGGATTAGGGTTAGGGTCAGGGTTAAATGCTTGGGTGCGGGTAATGGTTAGGGTGAGGGTTTAGGTTCACGGATAGGGTTAGTGTTAAGGGTTACGGGTAGGTTTAGGGTTCAGGGTTAGTGTTAGCATTAGGGCTTAAGGTTAGGATTAGGCGGTAGGTTAGATTTAGGGTTAGATCTAGGCGTTAGAGTAAGGGCTAGCGTTAGGGTTAAGAGATAGGGTTAGGTTTAATGCTTAGGATTAGGGTTAGGGTTGGGGGTTAAAGTAAGTGTTAGGGGTTAGGTTTAAGGATCCAAGGTTAGGGTTATTTTTAGCTGTAGTGTTAGGGTTAGGGATAAGGGATCCCATTAGCATTAATGGTCTTCCTTACTGTAGGGTTAAGGGTTAGGCTTAGAGTTAAAGGTTAAGGTTAGGGTCAGTGTTAAGATTTAGGGTGAGGGTTAACGGTTAGGGTAAAGGTTAAGCGTTAGGGTTAGGGATTAGTGATTAGGGTTTTTGGTTAGTGTTAGGGTTAGCGGTTAGGAATTAGTGTTTTATGAAGGGGTATGGTTAGAATTAGGTTTCGGGTTAGAGTTAGGGTGAGGTATAGGGGTTAGATTTAGGGGTTAGTTTTAGGTTAAAAGGATAGGATTAGGGTTACGGGCTGGGCTTAGGTTTAGGGTTAAAGTTTACTGCTAGGGTTAGGGATAGGGTTCAGGGTTAGCTTTAGGGGTTCTGGTTAGGGTTAGGTGTTAGGTTAGTGTCAGGGTTAGGTCTAGTCGTGAGGGTAAGGTTTAGGGTTAGCTTTAGGAGCTAGGCTTAGGTTTAATGGTTAGGAAAAGGATTAGGGTTAAGGGTTAGGGTAAGGCTTAGGGGTTAGGCTGAAGGGTTAGGGTCAAGCGTTACGGTTTTTGTTAGGCATAGCGTTGGGGTTAGAAGTAAGGGTTACTGTTAGTGTTAGGGTTGTAGGTAGGGTTACGGTTAGGGTTAGCGGTTTAGAATTAGGGTTAGGGATTAGGTGTCACAGTGATGACTAGGAGATAGGGTTAGAATTATGGGATAGGGGTTGTTCTCAGGAAATGGGTTATGCATTAACGTTAGGATAAGAGGTTAAAGTTAGGCGCATGGTGAGGTTTACGTGTTAAGGGGAGAAATAGGAACAGGGTTGGGTGTTATGTTCAGGGTTAGGGTTATCTGTTAAAGGTATTGTTTATGCTTAGCGCACGAGCCCTGTCTGCATTAGGCGGGCGGGGGGAGTTTAGGGGGCTGGGATTGTACCCTGGAACCCACTCTATCATACTCAGGGTATGGGCCCGTGGGTTTCATGCAGGACACAGTGGTAGAGCCTCCTTTCACGCATGGCATGGGAGGATTGCAGGCTTTCTAAACTCTAAGAAAGCAAGAAGTCTGAGAATTAGATTTAGGGTTAGGATTATGGTTAGGGTTAAGGATGAAGTTTAGTGTTAGGGTGAGGGCTTAGGGTTAGGGATTAAGGTTAGGGTTAAAGGTTACTCTTAGGTTTAACGGATACACTTTGGTTTAGGGTTGAGGTTTACGGTTAGGGTTAAGATTAGGGGTTAGGGTTTGGTACAGGGTTAGGGTTAAGTGTTAGGTTTAGGGTTGAAGATTAGGATTAGGGTTAGGATTAAAGGTTAGCGTGAGAGTTAACGCTTAGGGTTAAGGTTAAGAGTTAGGGTTTAGGGTTAGGGTTAGGGTTAGGGTTAGTTTTAGGGTTAGAGTTATGTGCTATGGTTTGTGTTAGAGGTTAGGGTTAGGTTTACTCGTCACGGTTAGGGTTACGTTTAGGGGTTAGCATTAGTGTTAGGGTTAGGGTTAGGGTTAAGGGAAAGGATTAGGGTTAAGTGTTGGGCTTAGGGTTAGGGTTTAGTGTTAGGGTTAGCATTAAGGATTAGGGTTAGGGTCAGGGTTAAATGCTTGGGTGCGGGTAATGGTTAGGGTCAGGGTTAGGGTTCACGGATAGGGTTAGTGTTAAGGGTTACGGGTAGGTTTAGGGTTCAGGGTTACTGTTAGCATTAGGGCTTAAGGTTAGGATTAGGCGGTAGGTTAGATTTAGGGTTAGATCTAGGCGTTAGGGTAAGGGCTAGCGTTAGGGTTAAGAGATAGGGTTAGGTTTAATGCTTAGGATTAGGGTTAGGGTTTGGGGTTAAAGTAGGTGTTAGGGGTTAGGTTTAAGGATCCAAGGTTAGGGTTATTTTTAGCTGTAGTGTTAAGGTTAGGGATAAGGGATCCCATTAGCATTAAGGGTCTTCCTTACTGTAGGGTTAAGGGTTAGGCTTAGAGTTAAAGTTTAAGGTTAGGGTCAGTGTTAAGATTTAGTTTGAGGGTTAACGGTTAGGGTAAAGGTTAAGCGTTAGGGTTAGGGATTAGTGATTAGGGTTTTTGGTTAGTGTTAGGGTTAGCGGTTAGGAGTTAGTGTTTTATTAAGGGGTATGGTTAGAATTAAGATTCGGGTTAGAATTACGGTGAGGTATAGGGGTTAGGTTTAGGGGTTAGTTTTAGGGTAAAAGGATAGGATTAGGTTTACGGGTTGGTCTTAGGTTTAGGGTTAAAGTTTACTGCTGGGGTTAGGGATAGGGTTCAGGGTTAGCTTTAGGGGTTCTGCTTAGGGTTAGGTGTTAGGTTAGTGTCAGGGTTAGGTCTAGTCGTGAGGGTAAGGTTTAGGGTTAGCTTTAAGAGCTGGGGTTAGGTTTAATGGTTAGGATTAGGATTAGGGTTAAGGGTTAGGGTAAGGCTTAGGGGTTAGGGTGAAGGGTTAGGGTCAAGGGTTAGGGTTTTTGTTAGGCATAGCGTTGGGGTTAGAAGTAAGGTTTACTGTCAGTGTTAGGGTTGTAGGTAGGGTTCCGGTTAGGGTTAGCGGTTTAGAATTAGGGTTAGGGATTAGGTGTCACAGTGATGACTAGGAGATAGGGTTAGAATTATGGGATAGGGGTTGTTCTCAGGAAATGGGTTATGCATTAACGTTAGGATAAGAGGTTAAAGTTAGGCGCACGGTGAGGTTTACGTGTTAAGGGGAGAAATAGGAACAGGGTTGGGTGTTATGTTCAGGGTTAGGGTTATCTGTTAAAGGTATTGTTTATGCTTAGCGCACGGGCCCTGTCTGCATTAGGCGGGCGGGGGGAGTTTAGGGGGCTGGGATTGTACCCGGGAACCCACTCTATCATACTCTGGGTATGGGCCCGTGGGTTTCATGCAGGACACAGTGGTAGAGCCTCCTTTCACGCATGGTATGGGAGGATTGCAGGCTTTCTAAACTCTAAGGAAGCAAGAAGTCTGAGAATTAGATTTAGGGTTAGGATTCTGGTTAGGGTTAAGGATGAAGTTTAGTGTTAGGGTGAGGGCTTAGTGTTAGGGATTAGGGTTAGGGTTAAAGGTTACTCTTAGGTTTAACGGTTACACTTTGGTTTAGGGTTGAGGTTTACGGTTAGGGTTAAGATGAGGGGTTAGGGTTTGGTACAGGGTTAGTGTTAAGTGTTAGGTTTAGGGTTGAAGATTAGGATTAGGGTTAGGATTAAAGGTTAGCGTGAGAGTTAATGCTTATGGTTAAGAGTTAGGGTTTAGGGTTAGGTTTAGGGTTAGTTTTAGGGTTAGAGTTATGTGCTATGGTTTGTGTTAGAGGTTAGAGTTAGGTTTACTGGTCATGGTTAGGGTTACGTTTAGGGGATAGCATTAGTTTCAGGGTTAGGGTTAAGGGATAGGATTAGGTTTAAGTGTTGGGTTTAGTGTTAGGGCTTAGTGTTAGGGTTATCATTAAGGATTAGGTTAAGGTTAGGGTCATTGGTAAGATTTAGGGTGAGGGTTAATGCTTAGGGTAAAGGTTAAGCGTTAGGGTTAGGGAATAGTGATTAGGGATTTTGGTTAGTGTTAGGGTTAGCGGTTAGGAGTTAGTGTTTTATGAAGGGGTATGGTTAGAATTAGGATTGAGGTTAGAGTTAGGGTGAGGTATAGGGGTTAGGTTTAGGGGTTAGTTTTAGGGTAAAAGGATATTATTAGGGTTTCGGGTTGGGCTTAGGTTTAGGGTTAAATTTACTGCTAGCGTTAGGGATAGGGTTCAGGGTTAGCTTTAGGGGTTCTGGTTAGGGTTAGGTGTTAGGTTAGTGTCAGGGTTAGGTCTAGTCGTGAGGGTAAGGTTTAGGGTTAGCTTTAAGAGCTAGGGTTAGGTTTAATGGTTAGGATTAGGATTAGGGTTAAGGGTTAGGGTAAGGCTTAGGGGTTAGGGTGAAGGGTTAGGGTCAAGGGTTAGGGTTTTTGTTAGGCATAGCGTTGGGGTTAGAAGTAAGGGTTACTGTCAGTGTTAGGGTTGTAGGTAGGGTTACGGTTAGGGTTAGCGGTTTAGAATTAGGGTTAGGGATTAGGTGTCACAGTGATGACTAGGAGATAGGGTTAGAATTATGGGATGGGGTTGTTCTCAGGAAAAGGGTTATGCATTAAAGTTAGGATAAGAGGTGAAAGTTAGGCGCACGGTGAGGTTTACGTGTTAAGGGGAGAAATAGGAACAGGGTTGGGTTTTATGTTCAGGGTTAGGGTTATCTGTTAAAGGTATTGTTTATGCTTAGCACACGGCCCTGTCTGCATTAGGCGGGCAGGGGGAGTTTAGGGGGCTGGGATTGTACCCGGAAACCCACTCTATCATACTCTGGGTATGGGCCCGTGGGTTTCATTCAGGACACAGTGGTAGAGCCTCCTTTCACGCATGGCATGGGAGGATTGCAGGCTTTCTAAACTCTAAGAAAGCAAGAAGTCTGAGAATTAGTTTTGGGGTTTATTATTATGGTTAGGGTTAAGGATGAAGTTTAGTGTTAGGGTGAGGGCTTAGGGTTAGGGATTAGGGTTAGGGTTAAAGGTTACTCTTAGGTTTAACGGTTACACTTTGGTTTAGGGTTGAGGTTTACGGTTAGGGTTAAGATGAGGGGTTAGGGTTTGGTACAGGGTTAGGGTTAAGTGCTAGGTTTAGGGTTGAAGATTAGGATTAGGGTTAGGATTAAAGGTTAGCGTGAGAGTTAACGCTTAGGATTAAGGTTAAGAGTTAGGGTTTAGGCTTAGCGTTAGGTTAGGGTTAGTTTTAGGGTTAGAGTTATGTGCTATGGTTTGTGTTAGAGGTTAGGGTTAGGTTTACTGCTCACGGTTAGGGTTACATTTAGGGGTTAGCATTAGGGTTAGTGTTATGGTTAAGGGATAGGATTAGGGTTAAGTGTTGGGCTTAGGGTTAGGGTTTAGTTTTAGTGTTAGCATTAAGGATTAGGGTTAGGTTCAGGGTTAAATGCTTGGGTGCGGGTACTGGTTAGGATCAGGGTTAAGGTTCACGGATAGGGTTAGTTTTAAGGGTTACGGGTAGGTTTAGGGTTCAGGGTTAGTGTTAGCATTAGTGCTTAAGGTTAGGATTAGGCGGTAGGTTAGATTTAGGGTTAGATCTAGGCGTTAGGGTAAGGGCTAGCGTTAGGGTTAAGAGATAGGGTTAGGTTTAATGCTTAGGATTAGGGTTAGGGTTTGGGGTTAAAGTAAGTGTTAGGGGTTAGGTTTAAGGATCCAAGGTTAGGGTTATTTTTAGCTGTAGTGTTAGGGTTAGGGATAAGGGATCCCATTAGCATTAAGGGTCTTCCTTACTGTAGGGTTAAGGGTTAGGCTTAGAGTTAAAGGTTAAGGTTATTGTCAGTGTTAAGATTTAGGGTGAGGGTTAACGGTCAGGGTAAAGGTTAAGCGTTAGGGTTAGGGATTAGTGATTAGGGTTTTTGGTTAGTGTTAGGGTTAGCGGTTAGGAGTTAGTGTTTTATGAAGGGGTATGGTTAGAATTAGGATTGGGGTTAGAGTTAGGGTGAGGTATACGGGTTAGGTTTAGGGGTTAGTTTTAGGGTAAAAGGATAGGATTAGGGTTACGGGTTGGGCTTAGGTTTAGGGTCAAAGTTTATTGCTAGGGTTAGGGATAGGGTTCAGGGTTAGCTTTAGGGGTTCTGGTTAGGGTTAGGTGTTAGATTAGTGTCACGGTTAGGTCTAGTCGTGAGGGTAAGGTTTAGGGTTAGCTTTAAGAGCTAGGGTTAGGTTTAATGGTTAGGATTAGGGTTAGGGTTAAGGGTTAGGGTAAGGCTTAGGGGTTAGGGTGAAGGGTTAGGGTCAAGGGTTAGGGTTTTTGTCAGGCATAGCGTTGGGTTTAGAAGTAAGGGTTACTGTCAGTGTTAGGGTTGTAGGTAGGGTTACGGTTAGGGTTAGCGGTTTAGAATTAGGGTTAGGGATTAGGTGTCACAGTGATGACTTGGAGATAGGGTTAGAATTATGGGATAGGGGTTGTTCTCAGGAAATGGGCTATGCATTAACATTAGGATAAGAGGTTAAGGTTAGGCGCACGGTGAGGTTTACGTGTTAAGGGGAGAAATAGGAACAGGGTTGGGTGTTATGTTCAGGGTTAGGGTTATCTGTTAAAGGTATTGTTTATGCTTAGCGCACGGGCCCTGTCTGCATTAGGCGGGCGGGGGGAGTTTAGGGGGCTGGGATTGTACCCGGGAACCGACTCTATCATACTCTGGGTATGTGCCCATGGGTTTAATGCAGGACACAGTGGTAGAGCCTCCTTTCACGCATGGCATGGGAGGATTGCAGGCTTTCTAAACTCTAAGAAAGCAAGAAGTCTGAGAATTAGATTTAGGGTTAGGATTATGGTTAGGGTTAAGGATGAAGTTTAGTGTTAGGGTGAGGGCTTAGGGTTAGGGATTAGGGTTAGGGTTAAAGGTTACTCTTAGTTTTAACGGTTACACTTTGGTTTAGGGTTGAGGTTTAAGGTTAGGGTTAAGATGAGGGGTTAGGGTTTGGTACAGGTTTAGGGTTAAGTGTTAGATTTAGGGTTGAAGATTAGGATCAGGGTTAGGATTAAAGGTTAGCGTGAGAGTTAACGCTTAGGGTTAAGGTTAAGAGTTAGGGTTTAGGGTTAGGTTTAGGGTTAGTTTTAGGGTTAGAGTTATGTGCTATGATTTGTGTTAGAGGTTAGGGTTAGGTTTATTGGGCACGGATAGGGTTACGTTTAGGGGGTAGCATTAGGGTTAGGGTTAGGGTTAAGGGAAAGGATTAGGGTTAAGTGTTGGGCTTAGGGTTAGGGTTTAGTGTTAGGTTTATCATTAAGGATTAGGGTTAGGGTCAGGGTTAAATGCTTGGGTGCGGGTAATGGTTAGGGTCAGGGTTAAGGTTCACGGATAGGGTTAGTGTTAAGGGTTACGGGTAGGTTTAGGGTTCAGGGTTAGTGTTAGCATTAGGGCTTAAGGTTAGGATTAGGCGGTAGGTTAGATTTAGGGTTAGATCTAGGCGTTAGGGTAAGGGCTAGCGTTAGGGTTAAGAGATAGGGTTAGGTTGAATGCTTAGGATTAGGGTTAGGGTTTGGGGTTAAAGTAAGTGTTAGGGGTTAGGTTTAAGGATCCAAGGTTAGGGTTATTTTTAGCTGTAGTGTTAGGGTTAGGGATAAGTGATTCCATTAGCATTAAGTGTCTTCCTTACTGTAGGG
>NW_027182861.1:265000-315000 GCF_041146395.1 Eulemur rufifrons | reverse complement strand
GGTATGGGCTCCTGGTTTCATGCAAGAGACAGCTGCAGAGCCCCCTTTTACTCATGGCATGGGAGGATTTTAGGCTTTCTAAACTCTAAGAAAGCAAGAAGTCCGAGAATTAGATTTAGGGGTAGGATTATGATAATGTTTAGGGTTAGGGTCAGTGTTAAGCTGGGGTCTTAGGGTTGGGGTTAGGGTTAGAGGTTAGTGTTAGGTGTAACAGTTACAGTTAGGTTTATGGTTAAGTTTCAGGGTTAGGGTTAAGGTTTGGGTTTAGCGTTTGGCACAGGGTTAGGCTTCAGTGTTAGCTTTATGGTTAAAGATTAGGATTAGGGTTAGTGTGAGGGTTAATGGTAAGGGTCAAGATTAAGGGTTAGGGTTGGGGTTAGGGTTAGGTTTAGGGTTAGGGCTTAGGGTTAAGGGATAGGATTAGGGTTAAGTGTTGGGCTTATGGTTAGGGTTAAAGTTTAGTGTTAGGGTTAATGTTTAGTGTTATGGTCCAGTTTAAGTGTTAGGGTGAGGGTTAACAGTTATGATTAGGCTTAGGGGTTAGGGATATAGTGAAGGTTCAGTGTTAGGGTTAGGTTTAGGGTTCAGGGTTAGGGTTAGCTTTAGGGGTTATGGTTAGGGTTAGGTGTTAGGTTAGTGTCAGGGTTAGGTCTAGTCGTGAGGGTAAGGTTTAGGGTTAGCTTTAAGAGCTAGGGTTAGGTTTAATGGTTAGGATTAGGATTACCGTTAAAGGTTAGGGTAATGCTCAGCGGTTAGGGTGAAGGGTGAAGGGTTAGGGCTTTTGTTAGGCATAGCGTTGGGGTTAGAACTAAGGGTTCCTGTCAGTGTTAGGTTTGTAGGCAGCGTTACGGTTAGGCTTAGCGGTGGAGAATTAGGGTTAGGGATTAGGTGTTACAGTTATGACTAGGAGATAGGGTTAGAATTATGGGATAGGGGATGTTCTCAGGGAATGGGTTATGCATTAACGTTACGTTAAGAGGTTAAAGTTAGGCTCACGGTGAGGTTTACGTGTTAAGGGGAGAAATAGGAACAGGGTTAGGTGCCATGTTCAGGGTTAGGGTTATCTGTTAAAGGTATCATTTATGCTTAGCGCATGGGCCCTGTCGGCATTAGGCTGGGGGGAGTTTAGGGGGCTGGGATTGTCACCGGGAACCCACTGTATCGGACTCTGGGTATGGGCCCGTGGATTTCTTGCGGGACACAGTGGTAGAGCCTCCTTTCACACATGGCACGGGAGGATTGCAGGCTTTCTAAACTCTAAGAAAGCAAGAAGTCTGAGAGTTAGATTTAGGGTTAGGATTATGGTTAGGGTTCAGGATGAAGTGTAGTGTTATGGTGAGGGGATAGGGTTACAGATTAGGGTTACGGTTTAAGGTTACTGTTAGGTTTAACGGTTACAGTTCGTTTTGGGGTTGAGGTTTGCGGATAGGGTTAAGATGAGGGGTCAGGGTTTGGTACAGGGTTAGGGTTGTGTTCGGTTTAGGGTTGAAGATTAGGATTAGGGTTAGGATTAAAGGTTAGCATGAGAGTTAACGGTTAAGATTAAGGTTAAGGGTTAGGGTTAGGGTTTAGGTTTAGGGTTAAGGGTTAGGGTTAGTTTTAGGGTTAGAGTTATGTGTTAGGGTTTGTGTTAGAGGTTAGGGTTAGGTTTACTGTTCGTGGTTAGAGTTACGTTTAGGGGTTAGCATTAGGGTTAGGGATTAGGTTTAGGGTAAGTGTTTAGAGTTAGTGTTGGGCTTTAGGCTCGGGGCTTAGTTTCAGGGTCAGAGGTTAGGGTTGGTGGTAGGGCTTAGATTTAGCGGTCAGTTTAAGGGCACAGGACCTGGTTAATCTACGGTGAGAGGGGTGTGGTCAGAGTCACCACAAAAGCACAACATCATTCCCTGGGCCTTGGGACAAAACCTACATGCAGGACTCAGGCAGAGCCTCATCTCACACATGGCATGGCTGTATTGTAGGCTTGCTTCACTCTGGGAATGGAAGTAGTGTGAGAATTAGGGTTAGGTTTGGGGTTAGGGTTTTCGAGTTAGGGGTTAGGTTTCGAGTCAGGGTCAGGTGCTAGGGATTAGTGGTTAGGTTTAGAGTTAGTGTTAGGGGTTAGGTGTTAAGTCTGGGTTGGGGGCCAGGGTTAGGTTTAGGGTTGGGGTTAGCGTTAGGGTTAGGGGTTAGGGTTAAGGGACAGTGTTAGGGTTAAGGGTTAGGCTTAGGGTTAGGGTTCAGGGTTAGGGTTAAGGTTTAGGGTTAGAGTCAGGGTTAAGTGTTAGGGTGAGGCTTAACAGTTAGGGTTAGGGTTAGGGGGTTAGGAATAGGGTTAGGTTTAAGGGTTAGGGTTATGGTTCAGGTTTAAGGTTAGGATTAGGGGTTAGGGTTAGTGTTAACTGTAGGTCAGTGTTGGGGTTAGATCTCTAGGCATTAGCGTATAGGTTAGGGTTAGGGTTAAGTAGGGTTATGTTTAATGGTTAGGATTGGGATTAGTGTTAAGGGTTAGGGTTAAGCTTTAGGGGTTATGACTAAGGATCAATGGTTAGGGTTATTTTTAGGCGTAGGGTTAGGGTAAGGGTTTTAGGGTTAGTGTTAGTGTTGTTGGTAGGGTTAAGTTTAGGGTTGGCGTTTCAGAATTAGGGATTAGGTGTTATGGTTATGGCTAGGAGTTAGGGTTAGAATTACGGTATAGGGCTTGTTCTCAGGGTGTCATGCATTATCGTTAAGATAAGGGGTTAAGTTAGGGTTAGGGTGAGGTTTACGTGTTAAGGTGAGCAGTAGGATCAGGGTTAGGTGTTATGTTCTGGGTTAGGGTTATGGGTGTGGGGTAGGGTTTATGCTTAGGGCCCGGGCCCTGTATGCACTAGGAGGCGAAGTTAGGGGTCTGTGATGGTCGCTGGGAGCCCACTCTATCGTACGCAGTGTATGGGCCTCTGGGTTTCATGCAGGACACTGTGGCAGAGCGGGCTTTCATGCATGGCTTAGTAGGATTGTAGGCTTTCAAAACTCTGAGAAAGCAAGTCTGAGAATTAGATTTAGGGTTAGGATTACGGTACGGTTTAGGGATGAAGATTAGCGATAGGGTGAGGGTTTAGGGTTAGGGGTTAGGGTTAGGGTTAGGGTTGATGGCAGAGTGAAGGTTAGGGTTGGCATTTTAGAATTAGGGATGAGGTGTTACGGTTATGGCTAGGGGTTAGGATTAGAATTATGGGATAGGGCTTCTTCTCAGGGTGTTATGCATTAAGGTTAAGATAAGGGGATAAGTTAGGGTTACGGGGAGGTTTATGTTTTAAGGTGAGCAATAGGATCAGGGTCAGGTGCTATGTTCAGGGTGAGGGTTATCTGTTAGGGGTAGTGTTTATACTTAGCGTACAGGCCCTGTCTGCACTGGGCGGGGGGCTGGGGTTAGGGGGATGGGATTGTCCCCGGGAACCCACTCTATCATACGCTAGGTATGGGCTCCTGGTTTCATGCAAGAGACAGCTGCAGAGCCCCCTTTTACTCATGGCATGGGAGGATTTTAGGCTTTCTAAACTCTAAGAAAGCAAGAAGTCCGAGAATTAGATTTAGGGGTAGGATTATGATAATGTTTAGGGTTAGGGTCAGTGTTAAGGTGGGGTCTTAGGGTTAGGGGTTAGGGTTAGAGGTTAGTGTTAGGTGTAACAGTTACAGTTAGGTTTATGGTTAAGTTTCAGGGTTAGGGTTAAGGTTTGGGTTTAGCGTTTGGCACAGGGTTAGGCTTCAGTGTTAGCTTTATGGTTAAAGATTAGGATTAGGGTTAGTGTGAGGGTTAATGGTAAGGGTCAAGATTAAGGGTTAGGGTTGGGGTTAGGGTTAGGTTTAGGGTTAGGACTTAGGGTTCGGCTTAGGGTTAAGGGATAGGATTAGGGTTAAGTGTTGGGCTTATGGTTAGGGTTAAAGTTTAGTGTTAGGGTTAATGTTTAGTGTTATGGTCCAGTTTAAGTGTTAGGGTGAGGGTTAACAGTTAGGATTAGGCTTAGGGGTTAGGGATATAGTGAAGGTTCAGTGTTAGGGTTAGGTTTAGGGTTCAGGGTTAGGGTTAGCTTTAGGGGTTATGGTTAGGGTTAGGTGTTAGGTTAGTGTCAGGGTTAGGTCTGGTCGTGAGGGTAAGGTTTAGGGTTAGCTTTAAGAGCTAGGGTTAGGTTTAATGGTTAGGATTAGGATTACGGTTAAAGGTTAGGGTAATTCTCAGGGGTTAGGGTGAAGGGTGAAGGGTTAGGGCTTTTGTTAGGCATAGCGTTGGGGTTAGAACTAAGGGTTCCTGTCAGTGTTAGGGTTGTAGGCAGTGTTACGGTTAGGCTTAGCGGTGGAGAATTAGGGTTAGGGATTAGGTGTTACAGTTATGACTAGGAGATAGGGTTAGAATTATGGGATAGGGGATGTTCTCAGGGAATGGGTTATGCATTAACGTTACGTTAAGAGGTTAAAGTTAGGCTCACGGTGAGGTTTACGTGTTAAGGGGAGAAATAGGAACAGGGTTAGGTGCCATGTTCAGGGTTAGGGTTATCTGTTAAAGGTATCATTTATGCTTAGCGCACGGGCCCTGTCGGCATTAGGCTGGGGGGAGGTTAGGGGGCTGGGATTGTCACCGGGAACCCACTGTATCGGACTCTGGGTATGGGCCCGTGGATTTCATGCAGGACACAGTGGTAGAGCCTCCTTTCACACATGGCACAGGAGGATTGCAGCCTTTCTAAACTCTAAGAAAGCAAGAAGTCTGAGAATTAGATTTAGGGTTAGGATTATGGTTAGGGTTCAGGATGAAGTGTAGTGTTATGGTGAGGGGATAGGGTTACAGATTAGGGTTACGGTTTAAGGTTACTGTTAGGTTTAACGGTTACAGTTCGTTTTGGGGTTGAGGTTTGCGGATAGGGTTAAGATGAGGGGTCAGGGTTTGGTACAGGGTTAGGGTTGTGTTCGGTTTAGGGTTGAAGATTAGGATTAGGGTTAGGATTAAAGGTTAGCATGAGAGTTAACGGTTAAGATTAAGGTTAAGGGTTAGGGTTAGGGTTTAGGTTTAGGGTTAAGGGTTAGGGTTAGTTTTAGGGTTAGAGTTATGTGTTAGGGTTTGTGTTAGAGGTTAGGGTTAGGTTTACTGTTCGTGGTTAGAGTTACGTTTAGGGGTTAGCATTAGGGTTAGGGATTAGGTTTAGGGTAAGTGTTTAGAGTTAGTGTTGGGCTTTAGGCTCGGGGCTTAGGTTCAGGGTCAGAGGTTAGGGTTGGTGGTAGGGCTTAGATTTAGCGGTCAGTTTAAGGGCACAGGACCTGGTTAATCTACGGTGAGAGGGGTGTGGTCGGAGTCACCACAAAAGCACAACATCATTCCCTGGGCCTTGGGACAAAACCTACATGCAGGACTCAGGCAGAGCCTCATCTCACACATGGCATGGCTGTATTGTAGGCTTGCTTCACTCTGGGAATGGAAGTAGTGTGAGAATTAGGGTTAGGTTTGGGGTTAGGGGTTTCGAGTTAGGGGTTAGGTTTCGAGTCAGGGTCAGGGGCTAGGGATTAGTGGTTAGGTTTAGCGTTAGTGTTAGGGGATAGGTGTTAAGTCTGGGTTGGGGGCCAGGGTTAGGTTTAGGGTTGGGGTTAGCGTTAGGGTTAGGGGTTAGGGTTAAGGGATAGGGTTAGGGTTAAGGGTTAGGCTTAGGGTTAGGGTTCAGGGTTAGGGTTAAGGTTTAGGGTTAGAGTCAGGGTTAAGTGTTAGGGTGAGGCTTAACAGTTAGGGTTAGGGTTAGGGGGTTAGGAATAGGGTTAGGGTTAAGGGTTAGGGTTATGGTTCAGGTTTAAGGTTAGGATTAGGGGTTAGGGTTAGTGTTAACTGTAGGTCAGTGTTGGGGTTAGATCTCTAGGCATTAGCGTATAGGTTAGGGTTAGGGTTAAGTAGGGTTATGTTTAATGGTTAGGATTGGGATTAGCGTTAAGGGTTAGGGTTAAGCTTTAGGGGTTATGACTAAGGATCAATGGTTAGGGTTATTTTTAGGCGTAGGGTTAGGGTAAGGGTTTTAGGGTTAGTGTTAGTGTTGTTGGTAGGGTTAAGGTTAGGGTTGGCGTTTCAGAATTAGGGATTAGGTGTTATGGTTATGGCTAGGAGTTAGGGTTAGAATTACGGTATAGGGCTTGTTCTCAGGGTGTCATGCGTTATCGTTAAGATAAGGGGTTAAGTTAGGGTTAGGGTGAGGTTTACGTGTTAAGGTGAGCAGTAGGATCAGGGTTAGGTGTTATGTTCTGGGTTAGGGTTATGGGTGTGGGGTAGGGTTTACGCTTAGGGCATGGGCCCTGTATGCACTAGGAGGCGAAGTTAGGGGTCTGTGATGGTCGCTGGGAGCCCACTCTATCGTACGCAGTGTATGGGCCTCTGGGTTTCATGCAGGACACTGTGGCAGAGCGGGCTTTCATGCATGGCTTAGTAGGATTGTAGGCTTTCAAAACTCTGAGAAAGCAAGTCTGAGAATTAGATTTAGGGTTAGGATTACGGTACAGTTTAGGGATCAAGATTAGTGATAGGGTGAGGGCTTAAGGTTAGGGGTTAGGGTTAGGGTTAGGGTTGTTGGTAGGGTGAAGGTTAGGGTTGGCATTTTAGAATTAGGGATGAGGTGTTACGGTTATGGCTAGGGGTTAGGATTAGAATTATGGGATAGGGCTTCTTCTCAGGGTGTTATGCATTAAGGTTAAGATAAGGGGATAAGTTAGGGTTACGGGGAGGTTTATGTTTTAAGGTGAGCAATAGGATCAGGGTCAGGTGCTATGTTCAGGGTGAGGGTTATCTGTTAGGGGTAGTGTTTATACTTAGCGTACAGGCCCTGTCTGCACTGGGCGGGGGGCTGGGGTTAGGGGGATGGGATTGTCCCCGGGAACCCACTCTATCATACGCTAGGTATGGGCTCCTGGTTTCATGCAAGAGAGAGCTGCAGAGCCCCCTTTTACTCATGGCATGAGAGGATTTTAGGCTTTCTAAACTCTAAGAAAGCAAGAAGTCCGAGAATTAGATTTAGGGGTAGGATTATGATAATGTTTAGGGTTAGGGTCAGTGTTAAGGTGGGGTCTTAGGGTTAGGGGTTAGGGTTAGAGGTTAGTGTTAGGTGTAACAGTTACAGTTAGGTTTATGGTTAAGTTTCAGGGTTAGGGTTAAGGTTTGGGTTTAGCGTTTGGCACAGGGTTAGGCTTCAGTGTTAGCTTTATGGTTAAAGATTAGGATTAGGGTTAGTGTGAGGGTTAATGGTAAGGGTCAAGATTAAGGGTTAGGGTTGGGGTTAGGGTTAGGTTTAGGGTTAGGGCTTAGGTTTAGGCTTAGGGTTAAGGGATAGGATTAGGGTTAAGTGTTGGGCTTATGGTTAGGGTTAAAGTTTAGTGTTAGGGTTAATGTTTAGTGTTATGGTCCAGTTTAAGTGTTAGGGTGAGGGTTAACAGTTAGGATTAGGCTTAGGGGTTAGGGATATAGTGAAGCTTCAGTGTTAGGGTTAGGTTTAGGGTTCAGGGTTAGGGTTAGCTTTAGGGGTTATGGTTAGGGTTAGGTGTTAGGTTAGTGTCAGGGTTAGGTCTAGTCGTGAGGGTAAGGTTTAGGGTTAGCTTTAAGAGCTAGGGTTAGGTTTAATGGTTAGGAATAGGATTACGGTTAAAGGTTAGGGTAATGCTTCGGGGTTAGTGTGAAGGGTGAAGGGTTAGGGCTTTTGTTAGGCATAGCGTTGGGGTTAGAACTAAGGGTTCCTGTCAGTGTTAGGGTTGTAGGCAGCGTTACGGTTAGGCTTAGCGGTGGAGAATTAGGGTTAGGGATTAGGTGTTACAGTTATGACTAGGAGATAGGGTTAGAATTATGGGATAGGGGATGTTCTCAGGGAATGGGTTATGCATTAACGTTACGTTAAGAGGTTAAAGTTAGGCTCACGGTGAGGTTTACGTGTTAAGGGGAGAAATAGGAACAGGGTTAGGTGCCATGTTCAGGGTTAGGGTTATCTGTTAAAGGTATCATTTATGCTTAGCGCATGGGCCCTGTCGGCATTAGGCTGGGGGGAGGTTAGGGGGCTGGGATTGTCACCGGGAACCCACTGTATCGGACTCTGGGTATGGGCCCGTGGATTTCATGCAGGACACAGTGGTAGAGCCTCCTTTCACACATGGCACGGGAGATTTGCAGCCTTTCTAAACTCTAAGAAAGCAAGAAGTCTGAGAATTAGATTTAGGGTTAGGATTATGGTTAGGGTTCAGGATGAAGTGTAGTGTTATGGTGAGGGGATAGGGTTACAGATTAGGGTTACGGTTTAAGGTTACTGTTAGGTTTAACGGTTACAGTTCGTTTTGGGGTTGAGGTTTGCGGATAGGGTTAAGATGAGGGGTCAGGGTTTGGTACAGGGTTAGGGTTGTGTTCGGTTTAGGGTTGAAGATTAGGATTAGGGTTAGGATTAAAGGTTAGCATGAGAGTTAACGGTTAAGATTAAGGTTAAGGGTTAGGGTTAGGGTTTAGGTTTAGGGTTAAGGGTTAGGGTTAGTTTTAGGGTTAGAGTTATGTGTTAGGGTTTGGGTTAGAGGTTAGGGTTAGGTTTACTGTTCGTGGTTAGAGTTACGTTTAGGGGTTAGCATTAGGGTTAGGGATTAGGTTTAGGGTAAGTGTTTAGAGTTAGTGTTGGGCTTTAGGCTCGAGGCTTAGGTTCAGGGTCAGAGGTTAGGGTTGGTGGTAGGGCTTAGATTTAGCGGTCAGTTTAAGGGCACAGGACCTGGTTAATCTACGGTGAGAGGGGTGTGGTCGGAGTCACCACAAAAGCACAACATCATTCCCTGGGCCTTGGGACAAAACCTACATGCAGGACTCAGGCAGAGCCTGATCTCACACATGGCATGGCTGTATTGTAGGCTTGCTTCACTCTGGGAATGGAAGTAGTGTGAGAATCAGGGTTAGGTTTGGGGTTAGGGGTTTCGAGTTAGGGGTTCGGTTTCGAGTCAGGGTCAGGTGCTAGGGATTAGTGGTTAGGTTTAGCGTTAGTGTTAGGGGTTAGGTGTTAAATCTGGGTTGGGGGCCAGGGTTAGGTTTAGGGTTGGGGTTAGCGTTAGGGTTAGGGGTTAGGGTTAAGGGATAGGGTTAGGGTTAAGGGTTAGGCTTAGGGTTAGGGTTCAGGGTTAGGGTTAAGGTTTAGGGTTAGAGTCAGGGTTAAGTGTTAGGGTGAGGCTTAACAGTTAGGGTTAGAGTTAGGGGGTTAGGAATAGGGTTAGGGTTAAGGGTTAGGGTTATGGTTCAGGTTTAAGGTTAGGATTAGGGGTTAGGGTTAGTGTTAACTGTAGGTCAGTGTTGGGGTTAGATCTCTAGGCATTAGCATATAGGTTAGGGTTAGGGTTAAGTAGGGTTATGTTTAATGGTTAGGATTGGGATTAGCGTTAAGGGTTAGGGTTAAGCTTTAGGGGTTATGACTAAGGATCAATGGTTAGGGTTATTTTTAGGCGTAGGGTTAGGGTAAGGGTTTTAGGGTTAGTGTTAGTGTTGTTGGTAGGGTTAAGGTTAGGGTCGGCGTTTCTGAATTAGGGATTAGGTGTTATGGTTACGGCTAGGAGTTAGGGTTAGAATTACGGTATAGGGCTTGTTCTCAGGGTGTCATGCATTATCGTTAAGATAAGGGGTTAAGTTAGGGTTAGGGTGAGGTTTACGTGTTAAGGTGAGCAGTAGGATCAGGGTTAGGTGTTATGTTCTGGGTTAGGGTTATGGGTGTGGGGTAGGGTTTATGCTTAGGGCACGGGCCCTGTATGCACTAGGAGGCGAAGTTAGGGGTCTGTGATGGTCGCTGGGAGCCCACTCTATCGTACGCAGTGTATGGGCCTCTGGGTTTCATGCAGGACACTGTGGCAGAGCGGGCTTTCATGCATGGCTTAGTAGGATTGTAGGCTTTCAAAACTCTGAGAAAGCAAGTCTGAGAATTAGATTTAGGGTTAGGATTACGGTACGGTTTAGGGATGAAGATTAGCGATAGGGTGAGGGCTTAGGGTTAGGGGTTAGGGTTAGGGTTAGGGTTGTTGGCAGGGTGAAGGTTAGGGTTGGCATTTTAGAATTAGGGATGAGGTGTTACGGTTATGGCTAGGGGTTAGGATTAGAATTATGGGATAGGGCTTCTTCTCAGGGTGTTATGCATTAAGGTTAAGATAAGGGGATAAGTTAGGGTTACGGGGAGGTTTATGTTTTAAGGTGAGCAATAGGATCAGGGTCAGGTGCTATGTTCAGGGTGAGGGTTATCTGTTAGGGGTAGTGTTTATACTTAGCGTACAGGCCCTGTCTGCACTGGGCGGGGGGCTGGGGTTAGGGGGATGGGATTGTCCCCGGGAACCCACTCTATCATACGCTAGGTATGGGCTCCTGGTTTCATGCAAGAGACAGCTGCAGAGCCCCCTTTTACTCATGGCATGGGAGGATTTTAGGCTTTCTAAACTCTAAGAAAGCAAGAAGTCCGAGAATTAGATTTAGGGGTAGGATTATGATAATGTTTAGGGTTAGGGTTAGTGTTAAGCTGGGGTCTTAGGGTTAGGGGTTAGGGTTAGAGGTTAGTGTTAGGTGTAACAGTTACAGTTAGGTTTATGGTTAAGTTTCAGGGTTAGGGTTAAGGTTTGGGTTTAGCGTTTGGCACAGGGTTAGGCTTCAGTGTTAGCTTTATGGTTAAAGATTAGGATTAGGGTTAGGGTTAAGGGTTAGTGTGAGGGTTAATGGTAAGGTTCAAGATTAAGGGTTAGGGTTGGGCTTAGGGTTAGGAATAAGGCTTCGTGTAACATTTAGGTTTAGAGTTAAGTGTTATGGTTATGGCTAGAGGTTAGGGTTAGGTTTAGGGTTCATGGTTAGGGTTACATTTAGGGGTTCGGGTTAGGGTTAAGTTTAGGGCGAGTGTTTAGTGTTACTGTTGGGCGTTAGGATAAGGGCCGAGGTTTAGGGTTAGGATTTAGGTTTAGTGTTAGGGCTTAGATTTAGTGGTTAGTTTAAGGGCACATGCTCTGTTTAATCTATGGTGGGAAGGGTGCAGACTGGGTCGCCTCAACACCACACCATCGTACTTGGGCCTTGGGCCCAGACCTACATGCAGGACTCAGGCAGAGCCTCTTCTCACTCGTGGCATGGCTCTATTGTAGGCTTGGTCAACTCTGAGAACGAAGGAAGTGTGAGAATTAGGGTTATGGTTAGGGTTATGTGTTTGGGGTTAGAGGTTTGGGTTTGAGTGAAGTTTAGTGGTTAGGAATTAGAAGTTAGGATTAGTGTGTCAGGGGTTAGGTGTTAGGTTTTTGTAAGGGGCTAGCGTTAGATTTAGGTTTAGGGTTAATGTTCAGGTGGGTTAGGGGTCAGCGTTAGGGTTAGGCTTACAAGATAGGATTAAGGTAAAGGGTGAAGGCTTAAGATTAGCAGTAAGGGTTAAGGTTAGGGTTAAGGGTTAGGGTTTCGGTCCAAGTTAAGGGTGAGAGTGAGGGTTAACAGTTGCGATTAGGGTAATGGTTTAGGGATAGTAATAGGTTTAAGGGATAGGGTTAGGGTTAGGTTTAGGGTTCGGGGTTAGGGTTAGCATTAGCGGTTAGGGTTAGGGTTAGGGGTTAGGGTTACAGTTAGGGTTAGGTCTAGGCATTATGGTAATGGTTCGTGTTAGGGTTAAGAATTAGGGTTAGGTTTAATTGTTAGGATTATGATCAGGGTAATGGTTAGGGTTAGGGTTAGCGGTTAGGGTTAGGGTTAACGGTTAGAGTTAGGGTTAGTGTTAGGGTTGTTTGTAGGGTGAAGGTAATGTTTAGCAGTTTAGAATTAAAGTTAGGGATTAGGTGTTACGGTTATGCTAGGAGTTAGGCTTAGAATTAAGGGATAGGGTTTGTTCTTAGGGTAAGTGTTATGCAATAACATTAGGATAGGGGTTAAAGTTAGGGTTGCAGTGAGGTTTACGTGTTAAGGTGAACAATAACATCAGGGTTAGGTGTTATGTTCAGGGTTAGGGTTATGGGTGAGGTGCAGGGTTTTTGCTTAGGGCATGGGCCCTGTCAGCACTAGCAGGGGGAGTTAGGGGGCTGTGATTGTCCCCGGGAACCCACTCTATTGTACACAGAGTATGGGCTCCTGGGTTTCATGCAGGACACTGTGGCAGAGCCAGCTTTCACGCATGGCTTTGGAGAATTGTAGGCTTTTAAAACTCTGAGATAGCAAGAAGTCAGAGAATTAGATTTAGGGTTAGGATTATGGTTAGGGTTAGGGATGAAGATTAGTCAGGGAGAGGGCTTAGGGTTAGGGCTTAAGCTTCGAGTGAGGATTAGGGGTTAGGGAGTAGGTGTTGGGTTTAGTGCTAGGGTTAGGGCTTAGGGGTTAGGGTTGGGTTAGGGGCTAGGGTTAGATTTAGAGTGGGGTTAGGGTTAGCGTTATGGGTTAGGGTTAGGGTTAAGGGATAGGATAAGGGTTAAGCGTTAAGGCTTAGGGTTAGCGTTAAGTGTTAGGTTTAGTTTTAAGGGTTAGGGTTACAGTTCGAGTTAAGGGTTAGTGTGGGGTTAACGGTTAGGGCTAGGGTTATGGGTTAAGGATAGAGTTAGGTTTAAGGCTTAGGATTAGGGTTCAGTGTTAGGGTTAGCATTAGGGATTAGGGTTAGGGTTAGGGGTTACGTTTACTCTTAGGGTTAGGTCTAGGCATTAGGGTACGTGTTAGTGTTAGGCTTAAGAGTTAGGGTTAGGTTTAATTGTTAGGATTAGGATCAGGGTTAAGGGTTAGGGTTAAGTGTCAAGTGTTACGGTTATTTTTAGGTGTACGGTTAGGGTTAGCGGTTAGGGTTAGGGTTAGTTTGTAGGGATAAGGTAATGTTTAGCAGTTTTGAATTAGCCTTAGGGATTAGGTGTTACAATTGTGGCTAGGAGTTAGGGTTAGAATTAAGGGATAGGGGTTGTTCTTAGGGTAAGTCTTATGCATTAACGTTAGGATAACAGGTTCAAGTTAGAGTTATGGTGAGGTTGATGTGTTAAGGTGAGCAATAGTATCAGGGTGAGCTGTGATGTTCAGGGTTAGGGTTATGGGTGAGGGGTAGTGTTTATGCTTATATCACGAGCCCTCTCTGCTCTAGGAGGGGGCTTAGAGGGCTGGGATAGATGCCGGAAGCCACTCTATCATACACTGGGTATGGGCCCCTTGGTTTCATGCCGGACACAGTGGCCAAGCCTCCTTCTACACATGGCATGGGAGGATTGTAGGCTTTGTAAACTCTGAGAAAGCAAGAAGTCTGAGAATTAAATTTAGGGCTAGGATTAGGGTTAGGGTTAGCAATATAGGTTACTGTTATGGTGAGGGCTTAGGGTTAGGGGTTTCAGTTAGGGTCAGGGTTAAAGGTTAGTGTTAGGTTTAACAGTTACAGTTAGGTTTAGGATTAAGCTTTAAGGTTTAAGCTTAGGGTTAAGATTAGGGGTTAGGTTTTGGTACAGGGTAAGGGTTAAGTGCTAGGTTTAGGCTCAAAGATTAGGATTAGGGTTAGGGTTAAGGTTTAGTGTGAGGGTTAACGGTTAGGGTTAAGGTTAAGTGTTAGGTTTATGGGTTAGGGTTAGGGTTAAGTGTTCATGTTAGGTTTAGGGTTAGAGTTAAGTGTTATGGTTAGGGTTAGGGGTTTGGGTTAGGTTTAGGGTTCATGTTAAGGTTACATTTAGGGGTTAGGTTTAGGGTAAGCGTTTAGTGTTAGTGTTGGGCATTAGGGTCAGGGCTTAGGTAGGGTTAGGGGTTAGGGTCAGTGTTTGGGCTTTGATTTGGCGGTTAGTTTAAGGGTACAGGACCTGTGTAATCTATGGTGAGAAGGGTGCAGAATGTTTCCATGTGACACCACACCATCGGATCCTGGGCCTTTGGCCCAGACCTACTTGCAGGACTCATGCGGAAACTCTACTCACGCATTGCATGGTTGTATTTTAGGCTTGGTTAACTCTGAGAATGGAAGTAGTGTGAGAAATAGGGTTATGGTTAGGGTTAAGGGTTTGGTGTTAGGGGTTAGGGTTCAAGTGAGGTTTAGTGGTTAGGGACTAGGATTTAGGGTTAGTGTTAGGGTTAGGGGTTAGTTTTGCGTTAGGGGCTAGGGTTAGATTTATGGTTGGGGTTAGTGTTAGGGTTAGGATTAGGCATCAGGGTTAGTGTTAGGGTTAAAGGAGAGGATTGGCGTTAAGTGTTTAGGCTTAGGGTTTGTGTTAAGTGTTAGGGTTGGGGTTTAGGCTTAGGGTTACGGTTTGAGTTAAGCTCTAGGGTGAGGGTTAAAGATTAGGCTTAGGATTATTGGTTAGGGATAGAGTTATGTTTAAGGGTTAGGGATAGGGTTAGGTTTAGGGTTCAGTGTTAGGGTTAGCATTAGGGGTTAGGGTTAGGGTTAGGGGTTAGGCGTAGTGATGTATTAAGGGCTATGGTTAGAATTAGGATTGGGGTTAGTGTTAGGTTTAGGGTTAGGGGTTAGGTTTAGGGTTAAGGGATAGGATTATGGTTAAGGGTTGGGCGTAGCTTTAGGGTTAAGATTTAGTGTTAGGGTCCGGTTTAAGGGTTAGGGTGAGGGTTAACGGTTAGGGTTAGGGTTGGGGTTAGGGGTTAGGGATATAGTTAGTATTAAGTGTTAGAGTTAGGTTTAGGGTTCAGGGTTAGGGTTAGCTTTAGGGGTTATGATTAGGGTTAGGTGTTAGTTTAGTGTTAGTGTTAGGTCTAGGCGTCAGGGTAAGGTTTAGGGTTAGGGTTAAGAGCTAAGGTTGGGTTTAGTGGTTAGGATTAGGGTTAGGGTTAGGAGTTAGGGTAAAGGGTCAAGGGTTAGCATTATTTTTAGCCATAGCTTTGGCGTTAGGAGTAAGAGTTAGGTTCAGTGTTAGGGTAACATTAGGTTACCGTAACAGTAAGTACGTAGGGTAACAGTTAGTGTTAGTGGTTTAGAATTAGGGTTAGGGATTAGTTGTCACAGTTATGACTAGGAGATAGGGTTAGAATTATGGGATAGGGGTTAATCTCAGGGTAAGTGTTATGCATTAACGTTAGGATAAGAGGTTAAAGTTCAGGTTACGGTGAGGTTTACATTCTAAGGTGAGCAATAGAATCAGGGTTAAATGTTATTTTCAGGGTTAGAGTTTTGGGTGAGGTGTAGAGTTTATGCTTAGGGCACGGGCCTTGTCTGCATTAGGCGGGGGGGGGGGGGTTAGGGGGCTGGGATTGTCACCAGGAACCCACTCTATCGTACTCTGGTTATGGGCCCCAGTGGTTCATTCAGGACACAGTGGAAGAGCCTCCTTTCACGCATGGCATGGGAGGATTGTAGGCTTTCTAAACTCTAAGAAAGCAAGAAGACTGAGAATTAGATTTAGGGTTAGGGTTAGGGTTAGGGTTCGGGTTAAGGATCAAGGTTAGTATTAGGGTGAAGGCTTAGAGTTAGGGGTTACAGGTAGCGTTACAGGTTACTCTTAGTTTTAACCGTTACAGTTAGGTTCAGGGTTAAGGTTTATGGTTAAGTTTAAGGTTAGGGTTTAGGGTTTGGTACAGGATTAGGGTTAAATATTAGGTTTAGGGTTAAAGATTACGATTAAGGTTAGGTTTAAAGGTTAGTGTGAGGGTTAACAGTCAGGGTTAAAGTTAAGAGTTAGGGTTAGGGTTAGTGTTAGGATTAAGGGTTCATGTTAGGTTTAGGGTTAGAGTTAAGTGCTATGGTTAGCGCTCGAGGTTAGGGTTAGGTTTAGGGTTCACAGTTAGGGTTACATTTAGAGGTTAGCATTAGGGTTAGGGATTAGCTTTAGGGTAAGAGTTTAGAGTTAGTGTTGGGCTTTAGGCTCAGGGCTTAGGTTTAGGGTCAGAGGTTAGGGTTGATGTTAGGGCTTAGATTTAGTGGTTAGTTTAAGGGCACAGGACCTGTTTATTCTACAGTGAGAGGGGTTAGGGTTAGGGTTAGGGTTGTCGTAGGGGTTAAGGTTAGATTTAACCTTGGGGTTAGTGTTAGGGTTAGGATTAGGGGGTTAGTGTTAGGGTTAGGGGTTAAAAACACCTACAGCCAGCCCTAACCCGATTTCTGACACTTCTTCCATTCTCAGAGTTAACCAAGCCTACAATACAGCCATGTCATGCGTGAGAAGAGGCTCCACCTGAGTCCTGTATGTAGGTCTTGGCCCAAGGCCCAGCGTACGGTGGTGTTGTGTCGCAGCGACCCTGTGCACCACTCTCACCATAGATTAAACAGGTCCTGTGCCCTTAAACTAACCGCTAAATCTCAGCCCTAACACTAATCCTAACCCCTAACCCTAAAAGTTATCCTTAACCCTACTGTTAACACTCAAACTAACCCTTAACTCTAACCCTTGTCATGATCTTTAACCCTAACCCTAACACTTAACCCTAACCCTGTACCAAACCATAACCCCTAAGCTTAACCCTAACCCTAAACCTAAACCCTAAGTCTAACTGTAACTGTTAAACCTAACAGTAACTTTTAACCCTAAAACTAACCGTATCCCCTTACCCGAAGCCCTCACCCTAAGATTAAACTTCATCCCTAACCATAACGATAATCCTAACCTTAAATCTAATTCTCAGACTTCTTACTTTCTTAGAGATTTGAAAGCTTACAAACCTCCTTTACCATGCGTGAAATCAGGCTCTGCCAGAGTGTCCTACAAGAAACCCATGGGCCCATACCCTGCATACGATAGAGTGGGTTTCTGGTGACAATCGCATCCCCCTCAATCCCACTCCTAGGGCAGACAGGGCCCATACCCTAAGCAAAACCCTACCCCTCACTCATAATTCTAACCCTGATCCTATTGCTCACCTTAACACATAAACCTCACCGTAAACCTAACTTTAACCACTTATCCTAACATTAATGCATAACACTTATGCTAAGAACAACCCCTATCACTTAATTCTAACCCTAACTCCTAGCCATAACAGTAACCCCTAATCCCTAACCCTAATTCTAACCACTAAACATTACCTTAACCCTACAAACAACCCTAATACTAACCCTAACCTTAAACGCTAACCCTAACCTTATCCCTAAACATAACCTTAAAAGTTTACCCTAAACCCTAACCCTATCCCCTAACCCTAAGCCTAACCCTTAATTCTGATCCTAATCCTAACAATTAAACCTAACCCTAACCCTTAACCCTAACACTAACCCTTACCTTAATGCCGAGACCTAATCTTAGCAGTAAAGCTACCTCTAACCCTAACCCTAGACCTTAAACCTAACACTATCCCTAACTTATAACCCTAACCCTAACTGTTAACCCTCACCCTAACCCTTAACTCGGACCATAACCCTAACCCTTAACCCTAACCCTATCCCTTAATGCTAACCCTAAGCCTTAACCCTTAACCCTAATCCTATCCCTTAACCCTAACCCTAACCCCTAACCCTAACCCTAACCCTAACACCAACCCTAAATCTATCTCTAGTCCCTAACCCAACCCTAACCGTTAACCCCTAATGCTAACATTAACCCTAACCCCTAATCCCTAACACCTAACCCTCACGCGAACACTAACCCCTAACCCCAAACACCTAACCCTAATCATAACCATAATTCTCACACTTCCTCCATTCTCAGAGTTAGCCAAGCCTACAATAAAACCATGCCATGCGTGAGAAGAGGCTCTGCCTGAGACCGGCATGTAGGTCTGGGCCCAAGGTCTAGGGTACGATGGTGTGGTGTGGCGATGACCCATTCTGCACACTTCTCACCATAGATTACACAGGTCCTGTGCCCTTAAAATAACTTCTAAATCTAAGCCCTAATGCTAACTCTAACACTAACCCTTAACCCTAAACTTAAGCCCTGACCCTAACGCCCAACACTAACATTAAACCCTTACCCTAATCCTTACCCATAACCCTAATGCCTAAACGTAACCCTAACGATGACCCCTAAACCTAACCCTAACCCCAAACCCTAACCATAACACTTAACTCTAACCCTAAACCTAACACGAACACTTAAACCTAAACTTAACCACTAACCCTAACACTTAACCTTAACCCTAACTGTTAACTCTCACACTAACCCTTAAACCTAACCCTAATCGTAATCTTTAACCCTAAACCTAACAGTTAACCCTTACCCTGTACCAAAACCTAACCCCTAACCTTAACCTTAACCCTAACACTTGACCCTAAAGCTAACTGTAACCATTAAACCTAACACTAACCTTTAACCCTGACCGTAACTCTAACCCCTAACCCTAAGCCCTCACCCTAATGCTAAACTTTATCCTTAACACTAACCATAATCCTATCCCTAAATCTAATTCTCAGACTTCTTGCTTTCTCAGAGTTTAGAAAGCCTACAATCCTCCCATGCCATGCGTGAAAAGAGGCTCTGCCACTGTGTCCTGCATGAAACCCAGGGACCCATACCCAGTGTACGATAGAGAAAGTTCTCGGCCACAATCCTAGACCCCTAATCCTCCCGCCTAGTGCAGACAGGGCCCGTGCCCTAAGCATAAAAAGTACGCCTAACATATAACCCTAACCTTGAACGTAACACCTAACCCTGATCCTACTGCTCACCTTATCATGTAGACCACACTGTAACCCTAACTTTAACCGCATCTCCTAAAGTTAATGCATAACACTTACACTGAGAACAACGCCTATCCCATAATTCTAACCCTAAATCTTAGCCATAACCATAAAACCTAATCCCTAACCCTAATTCTAAACTGCTAACCCTAACCTTAACACTACCAACAACCCTAACACTAACCCTAACCCTAACCCTCACCCCTAATCCTACCCTATGCCTAAAAGTAACCCTAACTCCTAACCCTTATCCCTAACCAAAAGCCCTGTCCCTAACCATAAGACTTAAGTCTCACCCTTATACCCTAACCCTAATACGAATCCTTAAGCCTAACCCCCAATCCTAACAATTAACCTTAACCCTAACTGTTAACGCTCACCCTAACCCTTAAATCAGACCAAAACCCTAACATTTAACCCTAACCCTAATCCCTAATGCTAACCCTAAGCCTTAACCCTTTACCCTAATCCTATCCCGTAAGCCTAACCCTAACCCTAATTCCTAACCCTAACCATAATCCCTAACCCTAACCCTAACACTAACCCTAACTCTGAATCTAACTCTAGCCCCTAAACCAACACTAACCCCTAATCCCTAACCCTAACACTAACACTAACTCCTAATTTCTAACCCCTGAACCACACTCGAACCCTAACCCCTAACCCCAAACAATTAACCATAACCATAACCCTAATTCTCACACTTCCTCCATTTTCAGAGTTCACCAAGCCTACAATAGAGCCATGCCATGAGTGAGAAGAGGCTCCGCCTGAGTCCTGCATGTAGGTCTGGGCCCAAGGCCCAGGTACGATGGTGTGGTGTCAAGGGGACCAATTCTGCACCCTTCTCACCATAGATTAAACAGGTCCTGTGCCCTTAAACTAACCGCTAAATCTAAGCCCTAACACTAAACCTAAACGCTAACCCTAAACCTAAGCCCTTATCCTAATGCCCAACACTAACACCAAACACTCACCCTAAACCTAACCCGTAACCCTAACCCCTAAACGTAACCCTAACCATGCACCCTATATCTAACCCTAACCCCTAACCCTAACCATAACACTTAACTCTAACCCTAAACTAACATAAACCCTTAACACTAAACCTAATTCCTAACCCTCATGCTTAACCCTAACCGTTAATCCTCACACTTACCTTTAAACCTAACCCTAATTGTAATCTTTAACTCTAAACTTAACACTTAAACCTTAACCTGTACCAAAACCTATCCCCTAAACTGAACCCTAACACTAAACCTTAACGCTAAACCTAACTGTAACTGTTAAACCTAACACTGACCTTTAACTCTGACCCTAAACCTAACCCCTAACCCTAAGGCATCACCTTAACACTAAACTTCATCCCTAATTCTAACCATAATCCTAACCCTAAATCTAATTCTCAGACTTTTTCTTTCTCAGAGTTTAGAAAGCCTATAATCCTCCCATGCCATGTGTGAAAGGAGGCCCTGCCACTGTGTCCAGGGGCCAATACCCAGCATACGATAGAGTGATTTCCCGGCGAATATGCTAGCCCCCTAACCTCTCCGCCTAGTGCAGACAAGGCACGTGCCCTAAGCATAAACACAACCCCTAACCAATAACCCTAACCATAACTGTTAACTCTCACCCTAACATTTAACCCTGACACTAACCCTAACCCGTAAACCTATCCCTAAACCTTTACCCAAAGCCTAACCCTTAACTCTAACACTATCATTTAACCCTAGCCCTAACCCCTAAATGTTACACTAACCATGAACCCTAAGCCTAACCGTAACCCCTAACCCTAACCATAACACTTAACTGTAACCCTAAACCTAACAAGACCCCTTAACCCTAACACTAACCCCTAACCCTAGTCCTTAAACTTAACCCTAAACTTTTACCCTCACACTAACCTTTAACACTAACCATAATGCTAATCTTTAACCCTAAACCTAACACTTAACTCTTACCCTGTACGAAACCCTAACCCCTGACCTTAACCCTGACAATAAACCTTAACCCTAAACCTAACTTTAACCGTTAAAACTAACACTAACCTTAACCCTAACTCTAACCCTAACCCTTAACCCTAAGCCCTCACCCTAACACTAATCGTCATCCCTAATCCTAACCATAATCCTATCCCTAAATCTTAATCTCAGACGTCTTCCTCTCTCAGAGTTTAAAAAGCCCTCACCCTAAAATTTAACCCTAAACCTAACTGTAACTGTTTAAACTAACACTAATCTTTAACCATAACCCTAACCCTTAACCTGAACCCTAAGCCAAACTCTTAACCCTAATCCTATCCCTTAACCCTAACTCTAATCCCTAACTCGAACGCTAACACTAACCCCAACCCTAAACCTAACCCTAGCCCCTAACCCAACCCTCACCCCAACCCCTAACCCTAACACTAACCCTAACCCCTAATGCCTAACCCCTAACCCTCATTTGAACACTCTCTCCTAAACCCAAATCCCTAACCCTAACCATAACCCTAATTCTCACACTTCTTCCATTCTAAGAGTTAACCAAGCCTACAATACAACCATGCCATGCATGAGAACAGGCTCCCCCTGATTCCTGCATGTAGGTCTGAGCCCAAGGCCCAGGGTACAATGCTGTGGTGTCTCAGCGACCGATTCCACACCCTTCTCACCATAGATTAAACAGGTCCTCTGACCTTAAACTAATCGCTAAATCTAAGTCCTAACACTAACCCCTACCCTAAACAGAAACCCTGACCCAAACTCCCTTCACTAACACTATACCCTTACACCAAACCTAACCCCTAAACCTAACCCCTAAACATAACCTTAACCATGAACCCTAAACCTGAACCTAAACCCTAACACTTAAGTGTAACCCTAAACCTAACACGAACCCCTAATCCTAACCCTAAACCCTAACCCTAACCCTTCACCTTAACCCTAACCGTTAACCCTCAGCTAACCCTTAAACCTAACACTAATCCTAATCTTTACCCCTAAACCGAACACTTAACCCTAACCCTGTACCAAACCCTAATCCCTAACACTAAGCCCTCTCCCTAACACTAAACTTCATCCCTAACCCTAACCGTAATCCTAACCCTAAATCTAATTCTGAGACTTCTTGCTTTCTCAGAGTTTAGAAAGCCTACAATCCTCCCATGCCATGCATGAAAGGAGGCTCTGCCACTGTGCCCTGCATGAAACCCAGAGGCCCATACCCAGCATACGATAGAGTGGGTTCCTGGTGACAATCCCAGCCTCCGAGCCCCCCCACCTAGTGAAGACAGGGCCTGTGCCCTAAGCATAAACACTGCCCCTAACCCATAACCATAACCCTGATCATAACATCTGACCCTGATCCTATTGCTCACCTTAACATGTAAAACTCACCATAACCCTAACCCTAACCCCTTATCCTAATGTTAATGAATAATACTTACCCTGAGGACAACACCTATCCCATAATTCTAACCCTAACTCTTATTCATAACTGTAAAACCTAATACCTAATTGTAAGCTGCTAACCCTAAATTTAACCCTACCAACAGCCCTAACACTAACCCTAACCCTAACCCTAACCCTTGATCCTTAAGCCTAAACCCTAACCCTAACCCTAACCCTAACCTTAAGTATAAACTCTACCCCTCACCCATAACCCTAACCCTGAACATAAAACCTAACCCTGATCCTATTGCTCACCTTAACACGTAAAGCTCACCGTAACACTAACTTTAACCGCTTACCCTAACTTTAAGCATAAAACTGACCCTGAGACCAACCCCTATGCCATAATTCTAACCCTAACTCCTTACCATAACCATAACACCTAATCCCTAACCCTAATTCTAAACTGCTAAACCTAACCTTAAGCCTACAAAAAACCTTAACGGTAACACTAACCCTAACACCTAATCCTAACCCTGTGCCTGAAAATAAACCTAACCCTTAACCTTTAACCCTAATGCTAACCCATAACCCTAACCATAACACTTTACTCTAACCCTAAATCTAACACGAACGCTTAACACTAGCCCTAAACCCTAACCCTAACCCTTAAACACAAACCTAACCATTAACACTCACACTAACCGTCAACCCTAATCCGAATTCTAATCTTTAACCCTAAACCTAACACTTAACCCTAACCCTGTACCAAACCCTAACCCCTAACCATAACCCTCACCCTAAAACGTAACCCTAAACCTAACTGTAACCGTTAAACCTAACTCTAACATTTAACCTTTACTCTACCCATAATCCCTAGCCCTAATCCCTCACCCTAGCACTAACCTCATTCCTAACCCTAACTATAATCCTAACCCTAAATCTAATTATCAGACTTCTTGCTTTCTCAGCGTTAGAAAGCCTACAATCCTTCCATGCCATGAATAAAAGGAGGCTCTACCACTGTGTCCTGCCGGAAACCCCAGTGCCCATACTCAGCATACACTAGAGTGGGTTCCCGACGACAATCGCAACCCCAAACCCCTCCCCCCCTGCCTAGTGCAGACAGGGCCCGAGTCGTAAGCATAAACCCTACCCCTCACCCCTAACCATAACCCTGAACATAACACCTGACCCTGATCCCATTGCTCACCTTAAAATGTAAATCTCACCATAACCCTAAATTTAACCCCTTATCATAACGTTAATGCATAACACTTACCCTGAGAACAACTCCTATCTCTGAATTCTAACCCTAACTCCAAGCCATAACCATAACACCTAATCCCTAATGCGAATTCTAAACTGCTAACCCTAACCTTAAACCTACCATCAAACCAAACATTACCCTAGCCCCTAACTTTAAAACTATGCCTAAAAATAACCCTAACACTTCACCCTTAATCCTAACCCCTAACTCTAAACCTAACCCTACCCCTAAGACCCTAACCATAACCCTAACTGTTAACCCTCACCCTAACACGTAACCCTGAACTTAACCCTAAACCTTAACACTAACCCTTAACCCTAACCCTAAGCCAAACCCTTAACCATAATCCTATCCTTTAACCCTAAACGCTAACCCTAATATTAACCCCAACCCTAAACCTAACCCTAGCACCCTAACCCAAACCCAACAACTAACCCCTATCCCTAACACTAACCCTAACTCCTAATCCCTAGGACCTAACCCTGACTCGAACCATAATCCCAAACTCCAAACCCCTAACCCAAACCCTAACCCTGATTCTCACACTACTTCCATTCTCAGAGTGAAGCAAGCCTACAATACAGCTATACTATGCGTGAGATGAGGCTCCACCTGAGTCCTGCATGTAGGTCCTTTCCCAAGGATCAGGGAACGATTTTGTGCTTTCGTGGAGACTCTGACAGCACCCTTCTCACCGTAAATAAAACAGGTCCTGTGCCCTTAAACTAAAAGCTAAATCTCAGCCCTAACACTAACACTAACCCCTAACCGTAAACATAAGCTCCGACCGTAACGCTGAACACGAACTCTAAAACCTTACCCTAAACCTAATCCCTAACCCTAACACTAACCCCTAAACATAACACTAACCATGAACCCTAAACCTAACCCTAACCATAACACTTAACGCTAACCCTAAATCCTACACGAAGACTTATTCCTAACACTAACAAAAACCCTAGCCCTTAGTCTTGATCCTTATCATTAACCCTCACACTAGCCCTTAACCCTAACCCTAATCCTAATCTTTAACCCTAAAGCTAAAACTTAAGCCTAACACTGTACCAAACGCTAAACCTTAACCTTAACCCTAACCCTAAAACATAACCATAAACCTGACTGTAACGGTTAAACCTAACACTAACCTTTAACCCTAACCACTGACCTTAAGAACGCACCCTAACACTAACCTTCATCCCTAAACATTACCATAAACCTACCCCTAAATCTAATTCTCAGACTTCTTGCTTTCTCAGAGTTTAGAAAGCCTACAATTCTCCCATGTCATGAGTAAAAGGAGGCTCTACCACTGTGTCCTGCAAGAAACCCGGGGGCCCATAACTAGTGCATGATAGAGCGGGTTCCCAGTGGCAATCCTAGTCCCTAACCCCCCCCTCCTGGTGAAGACAGGGCCTGTGCGCTAAGCAAAAACACTATCCCTAACAGATAACCCTAACTCCAAACATAAAACCTAACCCTGATCCTGTTGCTCACCTTAAAACATAAACCTAACCATAACACTAATTTATCCCCTTATGTTAACGTTAATGCATAGCACCCAAAGAAGAAGCCCTATCCCATAATTCTAAACCTAACCCCTAGCCATAACCATAACACCTCATTCATATTCTAAAGTGCCAACCCTAAACTTCAACCTACCATCAACCCTAACCCTAACCCCAACCCTTAACCCTAAGCCCTCACCCTAACACTAATCTTCATCCCTAAACCGTGCCGTAATCCTAACCCGAAATCTAATTCTCAGACTTCTTGCTTTCTCAGAGTTTTGAAAGCCTACAATCCTACTAAGCCATGCATGAAAGCCCGCTCTGCGACAGTGTCCTGCAGGAAACCAGAGGCTCATACACTGCATACGATAGAGTAGGTTACCAGCGACCATCACAGACCCCTATCTTTCCCTCCTAGTGCATACAGGGCCCGTGCCCAGAGCATAAACCCTACCCCTCACCCATAAGACTAACCCAGAACAAAACACCTAATCCTGATCATACTGCTCACCTTAAGAGGTAAAGCTCACCATAACCCTAACTTTAACACCTTATCTTAACGTTAATGCATGACACCCTGAGAAAAAGCACTATACTGTAATTCTAACGCTAACTCCTAGCCATAACCATAACACCTGATCCCGAATTCTGAAACGCCAACCCTAACCTTAACCCTACCAACAACACTAACACTAACCCTAACACCTTACCCTAACCCTACGCATAAAAATAACCCTAACCGTTGATCCTTAGTCATAACCCCTAACCTTAACCCTAACACTTAACCCTAATCCCAAGCCTAACTATTAAACATAACCCTAACACTTAACCTTAAACCTAACCTTTACCTTAATGCCTAGAGATCTAACCCTAACACTGACTTACAGTTAACACTAACCCTAACCCCCTAATGTTAACCTTAAACCTGAACCATAAACCTAACCCTTAAACCTAATCCTATCCCTAACCCCCTAACCCTATCCCTAACTGTTAACCCTCACCCTAACCCTTAACCCTGACCCTAACCCTAAACCTGAACCCTTACCCTAAGCCTAACCCTTAACCCTAACCCTATCCCTTAACCCTAACGCCTAACCCTAACGCTAACTCCAAACCTAAACCTTACCCTGGCCCCCTAAACCAGAGTTAACACCTAACCCGGAACACTAACTCTAACCCTAACCACTAATCCTTAGCACCTAACCCTGACTCCAAGCCTAATCCCTAACTCGAAACCCCTAATCCCAACCCTAACCCTAATTCTCACACTACTTCCATTCCCGAGTGAAGCAAGCCTACAATACAGCCACGCCATGTGTGAGATGAGGCTCCGCCTGAGTCCTGCATGTAGGTCTTGTCCCAGGGCCCAGGGAATGATGTTGTGCTTTCGTGATGACTCCGACCGCACCCCTCTCACCGTAGATTAACCAGGTCCTGTGCCCTTAAACTGACCGATAAATCTAAGCCCTACCACCAACCCTAACCCCTGACCCTGAACCTAAGCTCCGAGCCTAAAGCCCAACACTAACTCTAAACCCTTACCCTAAACCTAATCCTTAACCCTAATGCTAACCCCTAAACGTAACACTAACCGTGACCAGTAAACCTAACCCTAACCTCTAACACAAACCCTAACACATAACTCGAACCCTGAAACTAACCCTAACCCTTAACCCTAAACCTAAACCCTAACCCTAACTCTTAACCTTAACCCTAACCGTTAACTCTCACGCTAACCTTTAATCCTAACCCTAATCCTAATCTTCAACCGTAAACCTAACACTTAACCCTAACCCTGTACCTAACCCTAACCCTATACCAAACCCTAACCCCTCATCTTAACCCTAACCGTAAACCTCAACCCTAAACCGAACTGTAACCGTTAAACCTAAGAGTAACCTTTAACCCTAACCCTAATGCCTAACCCTAAGCCCTCACCCTAACACTAAACTTCATCCTTAACCCTAACCAGAATCCTAACCCTAAATCTAATTCTCAGACTTCTTGCTTTCTTAGAGTTTAGAAAACCTGCAATCCTCCCATGCCATGCGTGAAAGGAGGCTCTACCACTGTGTCCTGCATCAAACCCACGGGCACATACCCAGAGTACGATACAGTGGGATCCTGGTGACAATCCCAGTCCCCTAACCTCCCCCCACCCCCGCCTAAGGCAGACAGGGCCCGTGCGCTAAGCATAAACAATACCTGTAACAGATATCCCTCACCGTGAACATAACACCTAACCCTGTTCCTATTTCTCCCCTTAACACGTAAACCTCACCGTGAGCCTAACTTTAACCTCTTATCCTAACGTTAATGCATAACCCATTCCCTGAGAACAACCCCTATCCCATAATTCTAACCCTATCTCCTAGTCGTCACTGTAACACCTAATCCCTAACCCTAATTCTAAACCGCTAACTCTAACCGTAACCCTGCCTACAACCCTAACACTGACAGTAACCCTTACTTCTAACCCCAACGCTATGCCTAACAAAAACCCTTAACCCTTCACCCTAACCCCTAAGCCTTACCCTAACCCTTAACCCTAATCCTAATCCTATCCATTAAACCTAACCCTAGCTCTTAAAACTAACCCTAAACCTTACCCTCACGACTAGACCTAACCCTGACACTAACCTAACACCTAACCCTAACCATAACCCCTACAGCTAACCTTAACCCTGAACCCTAAACCTAACCCTAACACTGAACCCTCACTATATCCCCAACCTCTAAGCCTAATCTTAACCGTTAACCCTCACCCTAACACTTAAACTGGACCATAACACTAAACATTAACCCTAACACTAAACTTTAATCCTAAACCTGAGCCCAACCCTTAACGCTAATCCTATCCTTTTACCCTAAACCTAACTCCTAAACCTAACCCTAACACTAACCCCAATCCTAATTCTAACCATACCCCTTCATAAAACACTAACTCCTAACCCTAACACTTACCAAAAACCCTAATCGCTATTCCCTAACACTAACGCTTAACCTTTACCGTAACCGTTAACCCTCACCCTAACCCTTAACGCTGACCCTAACCTTAACCTTTAATCTAAGCCTGACCCTTAACCCTAACAGTAAGGAAAACCCTCACGCCAACCTTATCCCTTATCCCTAACCCTAACACTACAGCTAAAAATAACACTAACCTTTGATCCTTAAACCTAACCCCTAACACTTACTTTAACCCCAAACCCTAACCCTAATCCTAAGCATTAAACCTAACCCTATCTCTTAACCCTTACTCTAACGCCTAGATCTAACCCTAAAATCTAACCTACCACCTAATCCTAACCTTAAGCCCTAATGCTAACTCTAACCCTGAACCCTAAACCTACCCGTAAACCCTTAACACTAACCCTATCCATAAACCTTAACCCTGACCCTAACCATTACCCGCACCCAAGCATTTAACCCTGACCCTAACCCTAATCCTTAACGATAAACTTAACACTAAACCCCAACCCTAAGCCCAACACTTAACCCTAAACCTGACCCTTGACCCCTAACCCTAAACCTAAGCCTAACCCCAACCTGAACCCTTAATCTTGACCCTTACCCTTAACCCTCACACTAACCCTACTCCTAATCTTTAACCATGAAGCTAACACTGAAGCCTACCCCTGTGCCAAACGCTAAACCCAAACCTTAACCCGAACCCTGAGACTTAACCGTAAACCTAACTGTAACTGTTAAACCTAACACTAACCTTTAACCCCAACCCCTAACCCAAGACCCCACCCTGACACTAATCTTCATCCCTAAACATTACCAGAATCCTACCCCTAAATCTAATTCTCAGAGTTCTTGCTTTCTCAGAGTTTAGAAAGCCTACAATCCTCCCATGCCATGAGTAAAAGGGGGCTCTGCCACTGTGTCCTGCATGAAACCCAGGAGCCCATACCCAGCGTACGATAGAGTGTGTTCCCGGGGACAATCCCATCCCCCTAACCCCCGCCCCCCGCCCAGTGCAGACAGGGCCTGTACGCTAAGTATAAACACTACCCCTAACAGATAACCCTCACCCTGAACATAACACCTAACCCTGATCCTATTGCTCACCTTAAAACATAAACCTCCCCGTAACCCTAACTTAGCCCCTTAACTTAACGTGAATGCATAACACCTTGAGAAGAAGCCCTATCCCGTAATTCTAATCCTAAACCATAGTCATAACCGTAACACCTCATCCCTAATTCTAAAACGTCAAACCTAACCTTCACCCTACCAGCAACCCTAACCCTAACCCTAACCCCTAACCCTAAGCCCTCACCCTAACCACTAATCTTCATCCCTAAACCGTGCCGTAATCCTAACCCGAAATCTAATTCTCAGACTTCTTGCTTTCTCAGAGTTTTGAAAGCCTACAATCCTACTAAGCCATGCATGAAAGCCGGCTCTGCCACAGTGTCCTGCATGAAACCCAGAGGCCCATACACTGCGTGCGATAGAGTGGGTTCCCAGCGACCATCACAGACCCCTAACTTCGCCTCCTAGTGCATACAGGGCCCGTGCCCTAAGGATAAACCCTACCCCTCACCCATAACCCTAACCCAGAACATAACACCTAACCCTGATCCTACTGCTCACCTTAACAGGTAAAGCTCACCGTAACCCTAACTTTAACCCCTTATCTTAACGTTAATGCATGACACCCTGAGAACAAGACCTATACCGTAAATCTAACGCTAACTCCTAGCCATAACCATAACACCTAATCCCTAATTCTGAAACGCCAACCCTAACCTTAACCCTACCAACAACACTAACATTAACCCTAACCCCTTACGCTAACCCTACGCCTAAAAATAACCCTAACCTTTGATCCTGTGTCATTACCCATAATCTTAACCCTAACCCTCAACCCTAATCCCAATCCTTAACCATTAAACTTAACCCTAACTCTTAACCCTAACCCTGACCTTTACTCTAATGCCTAGAGATCTAACCGCAACACTGACCTACAGTTACACTAACCCTACCCTCTAATGCTAACCTTAAACCTGAACCATAAACTTAACCCTTAACCCTAACCCTATCCCTAACCCCCTTACCCTAACTCTAACTGTTAACCCTCACCCTAACCCTCAACCTTGACCCTAACCTTAAACCTTAATCCTAACCATGCGTTTCATGAGCCTCTGCCTTTGTCCTGCGTGACAGTTGAAGCCCAACACCAAGGGTAAGATGAAGTGGGGACGCAGCCTTGCTCCACACCCACAGTGCCCCGTACATTAGACGGGACCCGTGCCCTAACACACACCGTTAAACGTAAGCCCTAACCCTATCACTAAACCAAACCCTTCGTAAGCCCTGAATCTAACTCCTAACAGTAACCCTAATCCCTGACCCTTACTCTTGCCTCTCACCCTAAACCTAAACCCAACCACTAAACATAATCCTAATCTCTAACCCTAACAGTAATCCTAACCCTAATTCTAACCTAAAACCCTAACCCCTAAATCTAATCCTTGTCCCTAACACCTAACCTTACCCTAAACCGAATTCCAATTCTCAGAGTTCTTCAATTCAAAAACTTAAAAAAGCCTAGAATCCACCAATGCCGTGTCTGAGATGAGCGTCCGCCCCTATGTCCTGCATGACAGGCAGGCGCCAATGCCCAGGGTACTATGGAGTGGAGTCCTGGGGTCTGTAGGCTTGCTAAACTCCAGTTTGGAAGAATTGCTATAGTCATATATAGGGATGCTTACATTTACTTATAGAAAGCAACTATTGCTGTGTGATTTGTAGGCTTGCCTTACTCTAGTTTGGATGAAGAAGCTGAATCATATATAGGAATATTAGCTTTGAGTTAGAGGAAGCATCTATGGGGGGTGCTTTTTTGGCTTGTTAAACTCTGGTTTGGAAGAAGTTCGAGAGTCTTATATAGGAACGATATCATTCATTCAGAGAAAGCAATTATAGGGAGTTGGTTTGTAGGCTTGCTAAGCTCTAGTTTGGAGGAAGGCGAGAGTCATATATAGGAACGCTTACGTTCACATAAAGCGTCTATGGGGGGACGGATTCTAGGCTTCCTAAACTCTAGCTTGGAAAAAGAGGACAGTTATGTATAGGAACTCTCGGCGGGGGATTTGTAGCATTGCTAAAATCTTAGATTGGAAAAGTTGCGAGAGTCATACATAGGAATGTTAACATTCACTCAATGAAAGCAACTATAAGGGGTGCTTTCCAGGCTGGCTACACTCTAATTTGGAAAAAGTGCGACAGTCATAATAGGAAGGCTTATATTCACTCAGACAAAGCAATTATGTGTAGGTGTATAGTAGGCATGCTAACTCTAGTTTGGAAAATTTCGAGAGCCATGTATAGGAAAGCATACAGTAACTTAGAGAAAGCAACGAACAGGGGTGGAGTGTAGGCTTTCTAAACTCTAGTTTGGAGGAAGTGCCATAGTCATATATAGGAACGCTTAAATTCGTTCAGAGAAAACAGCTGTCGGGGATTGGTTTGTAGACTTATTCAACTCTAGTTTGGAAGAAGTGCGAGAGACATATATAGGAATGTTTACATTGACTCAAAGAAAGCAACTATGGGGGAGTGTTATTTTGGCATGCCAGATGTTAGTTAAGAAGAGGTACAAGTCTCATATATAGGAACGCTTACATTCACACAGCGAGAGCAACTACGAAGTAGTGTCAGGTAGACATGTTAAAGTCTAGGTTGGGAGAAGTTTCAGAGTCCTATATAGGAAAGGTAACAGCCACTTTGAAAAAGCAAGTCTTGGCGGGTGGTTTGTAGGCCTGCAAAACCCTGTTTTGGTTGAAGTGTGAGAGTCATATATGAGAACGCTTACATTCACTCAGAGAAAGCAACGATGGGGTTGTTTGTAGGCTTACTAAACTGCAGTTTGGAAGAAGCACGAGAATCACATATAGGAGCACATACATTTTGACGCACTGAAAGTAACTATGGGGTGGTGTTTTATAGGCATGCTAAACTCTAGTTTGGACGAAGTTTGAGAATCACATATAAGAAAGCTTAGAGTCACTTAGAGAAAGCAAATCTCTGGGTGTGGAATGTAGGCCTGCTAAACTCTATTTTGGTTTAAGAGTGAGAGTCATATATGGGAAGGCTTACATTCCCTCAGAGAAAGCAACGACGGCGTGGTGGTTTGTAGGCATACTAAACTCTAGTTTGGAAGAAGTAGGAGAATGATATATGGGAACGCTTACATTCGCGTAGAGAAAGCAATTATGGGGTGGCGTTTTTGTAGCCATGCTAATCTCTAGTTTGGAAGAAGTTAAGGAGTAATATATAGGAAAGGGTACAGTCATAGAAACCAACTCTCGGGGGATGTTTTGTACACCTGCAAAACTCCAGTTTGGAAGTGGGAGAGAGTCATATTGGGGACCGCGTGCATTCACTCAGAGAAATCAACGATGGGATTGTGATTTGTAGGCATAGTCAACTCTAGTTTGGAAGAAGTACGAGAATCGTATAAAGGAAAGCTTACCTTCACGCAGAGAAAGCAACTATGGAGTGATGTTTGTATGCCTACTAAAATATAGTTTGGAGGAAGTTCGAGAGCCATATCTGGGAAGCTTACAGTCACTTAGAGAAAGCAACCCTAGGGGGTGTTTCGTAGGCCTGCTAAACTCTATTTTCAATAAAGTGTTAGAATAATATATGGGAACTCAGTGAAAGCAACGTTGTGGTTGTGGTTCCTAGAAGAAGCAAGAGAATCACATGTAGAACCGCTTACATTCCGGCACCGAATGCAACTATGGGATGGTGTTTTGTAGGCTTGCAAAACTCTAGTTTGGACGAAGTTTGAGTGTCATATATAGGAAAGTTTACAGTCACGTAGAGAAAGCAACTCTCTGGGTGTGGAATGTAGAGTTATTTTGGTTGAAATAGAGTTATTTTGGTTGAAATGTGAGAGTCATATATGGGAACGCTTACATTCACTCAGAGAAAACAACGTTTGGGTGGTGGTTTGTAGGGCATACTAAACTATAGTTTGGAAGAAGTACGAGAGTCCTATATAGGAACACTTACATTCACACAGAGAAAGCACTTATGGCGTCAGGTTTTGTAGGCATGCTAAACTGTAGTTTGGAAGAAGTTGGAGAACTTTATACAGGAAAGAATACCGTCACCCAGGGAAAGCAACTCTCGGGAGATTTTTTTGTACACATGCTAAACTCTAATTTGGATGAAGTGTGAGAGTCAAACATGGGACCGCTTACATTCCTTCAGAGAAACAACACTGGGGTGGTTTTTGTAGGCATACTAAATAGTTTGGAAGAAGTACGAGAATGATATTTGGGAACGCTTACATTCACACAGAGAAAGCAACTACGTGGTGGTGTTTTGTAAGCATGCTATAGTTTGGAAGAAGTTCCAAACGTGAACAGTCATTTAGAGAAAGCAACTCTTGGTGGGTGATTTTTAGGTCTGCTAAATTGTATTTTGAAAGAAGTACCAGAGTCATATATACTAATGCTTACATTCATGCAAAGAAAAAACCATGGGGTGATGTTTTGTGGGCATGTTAACCTGTAGTTTGGAAGAAGTTGGAGAGTCTTATTTAGGAAAGCTTACAGTCACCTAGAGAAAGTAACTCTCGGGAGAGCCTTTCTTGGCCTGCTAAACTCTACTTTGCATCAATTGTGAGAGTCAAACATGGGAATGCTTTCATTCATTCAGAGAACGCAACGTTTGGGTGGTGGTTTGTAGGCATTCTAAACTGTATTTTGGAGGAAGTACGAGAGTCATGTATATGAACGCTTACATTCATGCAGAGAAAGCAACTGTGGGGTGGTTTCTAGGCATGCTAAACTCTAGTTTGGACGAAGTTTGACAATCACATATAAGAAAGCTTAGAGTCGCTTAAAGCAAATCTCTGGGTGTGGAATGTAGGTGTGCCAAACTCTATTTTGGTTTCAGAGTGAGAGTCATATATGGAAAGGCTTACATTCACTCAGAGAAAGCAACGATGGTGTGGTCGTTTGTAGGCATACTGAACTCTAGTTTGGAAGAAGTAGGAGAATGATATATGGGAACGCTTACATTCATGCAGAGAAAGCAATTATGGGGTGGCTTTTTTGTAGCCATGCAAATCTCTATTTTGCAAGAAGTTAAAGAGTAATATATAGGAAAGCGTACCGTCATTTATAGAAACCAACTTTCGGGGGATGATTTGTAGGCCTGCAAAACTCTACTTTGGAAGAAGGGGGAGAGTCATATGGGGGACTGGGTATATTCACTCGGAGAAATCAACGACGGGGTTGTGGTTTCTAGGCATACTAAACTCTAGTTTGGAAGAAGGACGAGAATCATTTATAGGAACGCTTACATTCATGCAGAGAAAGCAACTATGGAGTGATGTTTGTATGCCTACTAAACGATAGATTGGAGGATGTTCGAGAGTCGTATCTGGAAAGCTTACAGTCATTTAGAGAAAGCAACTCTCTGGGGGTGGTTCGTAGGCCTGCTAAACTCTATTTTCAATGAAGTGTTCGAATCATATACAGGAACGCTTACATTCACTCAGAGAAAGCAACGTTGGGGTGGCCGTTTTTGAGCATACTAAACTCTACTTTGGAAGAGATACGAGAGACATACATAGGAACGCTTACATTAACACAGAGAAAGCAAATACGGGGTGCTGTAGTGCAGGCATTCTAAACTATAGATTGGAAGAAGTTCGAAAGCTGACAGTCACTTAGAGAAAGCAACTCTTGGCGGGTGATTTTTAGGTCTGCTAAATTGTATTTTGAAAGACGTACAAGAGTTATATACACAAACGCTTACATTTATGCAGAGAAAGAAACTATGGGGTGATGTGTTGTTGGCATGCTAAACTGCAGTTTGAAAGGACTTCCAGAGTGTTATATAGGATAGCTACAGTCACCTAGAGAAAGCAACACTCGGGACAGCTTTACAAGCCTCTAAACACTAATTAGCAGCAATTGTGAGAGTCAAATATGGGAAAGCTTACATTCACGGAGAGAACACAACGTTTGGGTGGTGGTTTGTAGGCATAATAACTGTAGGTCGGAAGAAGTAGGAGAGTCATATATATGAACAGTTACATTCACGCAGAGAAAGAAACTGTTGGGTGGTGTATGTATGCATGTTAATCTATACTTTGGAGGAAGTTTGAGAGTCATATCTGGGGAAAATTACAGTCACATAGCTAAATCAACCATCGGGGACTGGTTTGTAGGTCTGCTAAATTCTATTTTGGAAAAAGTGATTCATATAAGGGAATGCTTATGTTCACTCAGAGAAAGCAACGATGCGGTGGTGTATTGTTGGCATGCTAAACTTTAGTTTGGAAGAAGTTCGAGAGTTTTACATAGGAAAGCTTACATTCACCTAGAGAAAGCAACTCTCAGGATGTGGTTTATAGGCCTGGTGAACTCTAATTTGGATCAAGTGTGAGAGTCATACATACGAGTTCCAAAATACAGTTTAGTATGCCTACAAACCACCAGCCTAACATTGCTTTCTCTGAGTGGATATAGGCCTTCCCTTATATGAATCTCGGACTGCTTTCAAAATGCAATTTGCCGGACCTACAAAACACCGCCCGAGAGTTGCTTTCTCTCACTATAAGCTTTCCTATATATGACTTTGGGACATAGTTTAGCATGCCAACAAAAGGCCACCCCATAGTTTGCGTGAATGTAAGCGTTCCTATGCATCACGCTCGTACTTCTTCCAAAGTATAGTACACCTACCAACCACTTCCCCAACGTTGCTTTTTCTGAGTGAATGTAAGCATTCTTTTATTCTCATACTTCCTCCAAACTCCAGTTTAGTGTGACTAAAAATCACCACCGCAACCTTGCTTTCTCTGAGTGAATGTTAGCGTTCCCGTTTATGATTCACACTTCATCCAAAATAGAATTTAGCAGAACTACAAACCGGCCCCCAAGGGTTGCTTTCTCTGTGAGACTGTAAGCTTTCCTATTACTCTTAACTTCTTCGCAACTAGAGATTTGCATGCCTACAAAACACCACCCCATAGTTGCCCTCTCTGCGTGAATGTAAGCACTCATATATATGACTCTGCTACTTCTTCCAAAATACAGTTTAGTATGCTTACAAACAACCAACCAAACCTTGCGTTCTCTGAGAGAATGTTAGCGTTCCCAAGTATGACTGTTCCAAATGATGCAAAGTAGAGTTTAGCAGGCTTACAAACTATCTCTCGAAAGTTGCTTCCTCTGGGGGACTGTAAGCTTTCCTATAAAAGACTGTCGAACGTCTTCGAAACTACATTTCAGCACGCCAACAAAACATCAACACATAGTTTCTTTCTCAGCATAAATATAAGCGATTTTATATATGACTCTTGTACTTCTATCAAAATACAATTTAGCAGACCTCAAAATCAACCGTCAAGAGTTGCTTTCTCTAAGTGACTGTCAGCTTTCGAACTTCTTCCAAATTATATTTTATCATGCCTACAAAACACCACCCCATAGTTGCTTTCTCTGCATCCATATAATCGTTCATATATATGACTCTCGTACTTCTTCCAAACTGGAGTTAGTATACCTACAAACCGGCACCCAAATTTACCTTTCTCTGAGTGAATGAAGCGTATCCATGTATGCCTCTTTCACTTCATCCAAATTAGAGTTTAGCGGCCCACAAACCACCTCCTGTGAGTTGCTTTCTCTAGGTGACTGTAAACTTTCCTATATAAGACTCTCGAACTTCTTCCAAACTACAGTTTAGCATGCCAACAATACAGCGTCCCATCGTTGATTTCTCTGAGTCAACATAAGCGTTCCCATATATGACTCTCACTCTTCTTCCAAAATAGAATTTAGCAGACCTACACAACACCCGATGGTTCCAATTCTCTAGGTGACTTTAATTTTTCCCACATATGACTCTCGAACTTTCTCCAAACTAGATTATGATGATTACATAGACCACCCCACAGTTGCTTTCTCTGCGTGAATGTAACCGTTCATATATGACTCTCCTACTTCTTTTGAACTACAGCATTTATTCCTACAAACCATCACGACAACGTTCTTTCTGTGAGTGAATGCAAGCGTTCTCACACTTCATCCAAATTACAGTTTAGCAGACCTACCAACAAACTACAGAGATTTGTTTTTCTCTGTGTCACTGTAATCTTTCCTATGTAAGGCTCTCGAACTTCTTCCAAACCACAGTTTAGCATGCCAACAAAATACGATCACAGAGTTGCTTTCTCTGCGTGAATGTAAGCATTCGTATATATGACTCTCCTACTTCCTCCAAAATACAGTTTAGAATGCTTACAAACCACCACCCAAACGTTGCGTTCTCTGAGTCAATGTAAGCGTTCCCATGTTTGACTCTCACAATTGATGCAATCTAGAATTTAGCATGCTTAGAAACAATCTCCCGAGAGTTGCTTTCTCTGGGTGACTGTAAACTTTCCTATGTAAGACTCGCGAACTTCTTCCAAACTACAGTTTAGCATGCCAACAAAACACCGCCCCATAGTTGATTTCTCTTCGTGATCATAAGCGTTCCCATATATGACTCTCATTCTTCTTTCAAAATAGAATTTAGCAGATCTACAAAATGGCCCCCGATGGTTGCTTTCTCTAAGTGACTGTAATTTTCCCCAGATATGACTCTCGAAATTCCTCCAAACTACAGATTAGCATGCATACATACGCCACCCAACAGTTGCTTTCTCTGCGTGAATGTAACCGTTCATATATGACTCTCCTACTTCTTCCGAACTACAGTTATTATGCCTACAAACCACCACCCAAACGTTGTGTTAACTGAGTGAATGTAAGCGTTCCAATGTTTGACTCTCACAATCGCTGCTTGTTAGAGTTTAGCAGGCTTGCAAAGCTCTCCTGAGTGTTGCTTTCTCTAGGTGACTGTAAGCTATCCTACATAACACTCTCGAACTTCTTCCAAACTGCAGTTTAGCATCCCCACAACACATCACCCCATAGTTTCTTTCTACACATGAATGTAAGCGTTTGTATATAAGACTCTGACACGTCTTTCAAAATACAATTTAGCAGACTTAAAAAATCACCCGCCAAGAGTTGCTTTCTCTAAGTGACTGTCAGCTTTCGAACTTCTTCCATTCTATAGTTTAGCATGCCTGCACTACAGCACCCCGTATTTGCTTTCTCTGTGTTAATGTAAGCGTTCGTATTTATGTCTCTTGTACCTCTTCCAAAGTAGAGTTTAGTATGCTCACAAACGGCCACCCCAACGTTGCTTTCTCTGAGTGAATGTAAGCGTTCCTGTATATGATTTTAACACTTCTTTGAAAATAGAGTTTAGCAGGCCTACGAACCACCCCCTGAGAGTTTCTTTCTCTAAATGACTGTAAGCTTTCCAGATATGACTCTCGAACATCCTCCAAACTATAGTTTAGTAGGCATACACACATCACTCCATAGCTGGTTTGTCTGCGTGAATGTAACCGTTCATATATATGACTTTCCTACTTCTTCCGAACTACAATTAAGGCCACAAACTGCAACCCAAACCTTGCGTTCTGAGTGGATGTAAACCTTCCCATACTTGACTTTAAGAGTTGGTGCAAATTATCAGGCTTAGAAATCATCTCCCAAGAGTTGCTCTCTCTAGGTGACTGTAAGCTTTGCTATATAAGATTCTAAACTTCCTCCAAACTATAGTTTAGTAGGCATACAAACCTCACTCCATAGTTGCTTTCTCTGCATGAATGTAAGCGTTCCTATATATGATTCTCGTACTTTCTCCAAACTAGAGTTTAGTATGCCTACAAAACACAACCCCATCCTCGATTTCTCTGAGTCAATGTACGTGGTCCCCAATATGACTCTCCCACTTCTTCCAAAGTAGAGTTTTGCAGGCCTACCCTTCATCCCCCGAAAGTTGGTTTCTATAAATGAGTGTACGCTTTCCTATATAACTTCTTCCAAACTAGAGATTAGCATGGGTACAAAAAAGCCACCCCATAATTGCTTTCTCTGCATGAATGTAAGCGCTCCCATATATCATTTTCCTACTTCTTCCAAACTAGAGTTTAGTATGCCTACAAACCACCACACCATCGTTGCTTTCTCTGAGTGAATGTAACCCTTTCCATATATGACTCTCAATCTAAACCAAAATAGAGTTTAGCACGCCTACATTCCACACCCAGAGATTTGCTTTCTCTAAGTGACTCTAAGCTTTCTTATATGTGATTCTCAAACTTCGTCCAAACTAGAGTTTAGCACGCCTAGAAAACACCACCCCACAGTTCCTTTCTCTGCATGAATGTAAGCGTTTGAATATATGACTCTGGTACTTCTTTCAAAATACAATTCAGCAGACCTAAAAATCCACCGCCAAGAGTTGCTTTCTCTAAGTGACTGTCTGCTTTCGAACTTCTTCCAAACTATATTTTAGCAGGCCTACAAAACACCACCCCATAGTTGCTTTCTCTGCGTCCATATAAGCGTTCATATATATGACTCTAGTACTTCTTCCAAACTGGAGTTAGTATACCTACAAACCGGCACCCCAATTTACCTTTCTCTGAGTGAATGAAGCGTATCCATGTATGCCTCTTTCACTTCATCCAAATTAGAGTTTAGCGGCTTACAAACCACCTCCTGTGAGTTGCTTTCTCTAGGTGACTGTAAACTTTCCTATATAAGACTTTCGAACTTCTTCCAAACTACAGTTTAGCATGCCAACAATACAGCGCCCCATCGTTGATTTCTCTGAGTCAACATAAGCGTTCCCATATATGACTCGCACTCTTTTTCCAAAATAGAATTTAGCAGACCTACACACCAGCCCCCGATGGTTCCTTTCTCTAAATGACTCTAATTTTCCCCAGATATGACTCTCGAACTTCCTCCAAACTACAGATTATGATGATTACATACGCCACTCCACAGTTGCTTTCTCTGCGTGAATGTAACCATTCATATATGACTCTCCTACTTCTTTGAACTACAGTTGTTATTCCTACAAACCACCACGACAAAGTTCTTTCTCTGAGTGAATGCAAGCGTTCTCACACATCATCCAAATTACAGTTTAGTAGACCTACCAACAAACTACAGAGAGTTGTTTTCTCTGTGTCACTGTAATCTTTCCTATATAAGGCTCTCGAACTTCTTCCAAACCACAGTTTAGCATGCCAACAAAATACGATCACAGAGTTGCTTTCTCTGCGTGAATGTAAGCATTCGTATATATGACTCTCCTACTTCCTCCAAAATACAGTTTAGAATGCTTACAAACCACCACCCAAACGTTGCGTTCTCTGAGTGAATGTAAGCGTTCCCATGTTTGACTCTCACAATTGATGCAAATTAGAGTTTAGCACGCTTAGAAACAATCTGCCGAGAGTTAATTTCTCTAGGTGACTGTAAGCTTTCTTATATAAGACTCGCGAACTTCTTCCAAACTACACTTTAGCATCCCAACGAAACACTGCCCCATCGTTGATTTCTCTGAGTGAACATAAGCGTTCCCACATATGAATTTCACTCTTCTTCCAAAATAGAATTTAGCAGATCTACAAAACGGCCCCCGATTGTTGCTTTCTCTAAGTGACTGCAATTTTCCCCAGATATGACTCTCGAACTTCCTCCAAAGTATAGAATAACATGAGTACATACACCACCCAACAGTTTCTTTCTCTGCGTGAATGTAACCGTTCATATATATGACTCTCCTACTTCTTCCGAACTACAGTTATTATGCCTACAAACCACCACCCAAACGTTGTGTTCTCTCCGTGAATGTAAGCGTTCCCATGTTTGACTCTCACAATTGCTGCTAATTAGTGTTTAGAGGCTTGTAAAGCTGTCCCGAGTGTTGCTTTCTCTAGGTGACTGTAAGCTATCCTATATAACACTCTCGAACTCCTTCCAAACTGCAGTTTAGCATCCCCACAACACATCACCCCATAGTTTCTTTCTCTGCATGAATGTAAGCGTTTGTATATGACTGTGGTACGTCTTTCAAAATACAATTTAGCAGACCTAAAAATCACCCGCCAAGAGTTGCTTTCTCTAAGTGACTGTCAGCTTTCGAACTTCTTCTAATCTATAGTTTAGCATGCCTGCACTACAGCACCCCGTATTTGCTTTCTCTGTGTTAATGTAAGCGTTAGTATTTGTCTCTCGTACCTCTTCCAAAGTAGAGTTTAGTATGCTCAAAAACGGCCACCCCAACGTTGCTTTCTCTGAGTGAATGTAAGCGTTCCTGTATATGATTCGAACACTTCATTGAAAATAGAGTTTAGCAGGCCTACGAACCACCCCCAGAGAGTTGCTTTCTGTAAATGACTGTAAGCTTTCCAGATATGACTCTCGAGCATCCTCCAATCTATCGTTTAGTAGGCATACAAACATCACTCCATAGTTGCTTTCTCTGCATGAATGTAAGCGTTCCTATATATGATTCTCGTCCTTCTTCCAAACTAGAGTTTAGTATGCCTACAAACCACAACCCCATCGTTGATTTCTCCGAGTGAATGTACCCAGTCCCCCATATGATTGTCCCCCTTCTTCCAAAGTAGAGTTTTGCAGGCCTACAAACCATCCCCCGAAAGTTGGTTTCTATAAATGACGGTACGCTTTCCTATATATTTCTCTTTAACTTCTTGCAAAATAGAGATTAGCATGGCTACAAAAAAGCCACCCCATAATTGCTTTCTCTGCATGAATGTAAGCGTTCCCATATATCATTCTCCTACTTCTTCCAAACTAGAGTTCAGTATGCCTACAAACCACCACACCATCGTTGCTTTCTCTGAGTGAATGTAAGCCTTCCCATATATGACTCTCACTCCGAAACCGAAATAGAGTTTAGCACGCCTACATTCCACACCCAGAGATTTGCTTTAAGCGACTCTAAGCTTTCTTATATGTGATTCTCAAACGTCGTCCAAACTAGAGTTTAGCATGCCTAGAAAACACCACCCCAGAGTTGCTTTCTCTGCATGAATGTAAGCGTTTGAATATATGACTCTGGTATTTCTTTCAAAATACAATTCAGCAGACCGAAAAATGAACCGCCGAGAGTTGCTTTCTCTAAGTGACTGTCTGCTTTCGAACTTCTTCCAAACTATATTTTAGCAGGCCTACAAAACACCACCCCATAGTTGCTTTCTCTGCGTCCATATAAGCGTTCATATATATGACTCTAGTACTTCTTCCAAACTGGAGTTAGTATACCTACAAACCGGCACCCCAATTTACCTTTCTCTGAGTGAATGAAGCGTATCCATGTATGCCTCTTTCACTTCATCCAAATTAGAGTTTAGCGGCTTACAAACCACCTCCTGTGAGTTGCTTTCTCTAGGTGACTGTAAACTTTCCTATATAAGACTCTCGAACTTCTTCCAAACTACAGTTTAGCATGCCAACAATACAGCGTCCCATCGTTGATTTCTCTGAGTCAACATAAGCGTTCCCATATATGACTCTCACTCTTCTTCCAAAATAGAATTTAGCAGACCTACACACCAGCCCCCGATTGTTCCTTTCTCTATGTGACTCTAATTTTCCCCAGATATGACTCTCGAACTTCCTCCAAACTACAGATTATGATGATTACATACGCCACTCCACAGTTGCTTTCTCTGCGTGAATGTAACCGTTCATATATGACTCTCCTACTTCTTCGAACTACAGTTGTTATTCCTACAAACCACCACGACAAAGTTCTTTCTCTGAGTGAATGCAAGCGTTCTCACACTTCATCCAAATCACAGTTTAGCAGACCTACCAAGAAACTACAGAGAGTTGTTTTCTCTGTGTCACTGTAATCTTTCCTATATAAGGCTCTCGAACTTCTTCCAAACCACAGTTTAGCATGCCAACAAAATACGACCACAGAGTTGCTTTCTCTGCGTGAATGTAAGCATTCGTATATATGACTCTCCTACTTCCTCCAAAATACAGTTTAGAATGCTTAAAAACCAGCCACCCAAACGTTGCGTTCTCTGAGTGAATGTAAGCGTTCCCATGTTTGACTCTCACAATTGCTGCTAATTAGTGTTTAGAGGCTTGTAAAGCTGTCCCGAGTGTTGCTTTCTCTAGGTGACTGTAAGCTATCCTATATAACACTCTCGAACACCTTCCAAACTGCAGTTTAGCATCCCCACAACACATCACCCCATAGTTTCTTTCTCTGCGTGAATGTAAGCGTTTGTATATGACTCTGGTACGTCTTTCAAAATACAATTTAGCAGACCTAAAAATCACCCGCCAAGAGTTGCTTTCTCTAAGTGACTGTCAGCTTTCGAACTTCTTCTAATCTATAGTTTAGCATGCCTGCACTACAGCACCCCGTATTTGCTTTCTCTGTGTTAATGTAAGCGTTAGTATTTGTCTCTCGTACCTCTTCCAAAGTAGAGTTTAGTATGCTCAAAAACGGCCACCCCAACGTTGCTTTCTCTGAGTGAATGTAAGCGTTCCTGTATATGATTCGAACACTTCATTGAAAATAGAGTTTAGCAGGCCTACGAACCACCCCCAGAGAGTTGCTTTCTGTAAATGACTGTAAGCTTTCCAGATATGACTCTCGAACATCCTCCAAACTATCGTTTAGTAGGCATACAAACATCACTCCATAGTTGCTTTCTCTGCATGAATGTAAGCGTTCCTATATATGATTCTCGTCCTTCTTCCAAACTAGAGTTTAGTATGCCTGCAAACCACAACCCCATCCTTGATTTCTCCGAGTCATGTACGTGGCCCCAATATGACTCTCCCCCTTCTTCCAAAGTAGAGTTTTGCAGGCCTACCGTCCATCCACCGAAAGTTGGTTTCTATAAATGAGTGTACGCTTTCCTATATAACTTCTTCTAAACTAGAGGTTAGCATGGGTACAAAAAAACCACCCCATAATTGCTTTCTCTGCATGAATGTATGCGTTCCCATATATCATTCTCCTACTTCTTCCAAACTAGAGTTCAGTATGCCTACAAACCACCACACCATCGTTGCTTTCTCTGAGCGAATGTAAGCCTTCCCATATATGACTCTCACTCTGAAACCAAAATAGAGTTTAGCACGCCTACATTCCACACCCAGAGATTTGCTTTAAGCGACTCTAAGCTTTCTTATATGTGATTCTCAAACGTCGTCCAAACTAGAGTTTAGCATGCCTAGAAAACACCACCCCAGAGTTGCTTTCTCTGCATGAATGTAAGCGTTTGAATATATGACTCTGGTACTTCTTTCAAAATACAATTTAGCACACCGAAAAATCAACCACCGAGAGTGGCTTTCTCTAAGTGACTGTCTGTTTTCGAACTTCTTCCAAATTATATTTTAGCATGCCTACAAAACACCACCCGATAGTTGCTTTCTCTGCATCAATATAAGCGTTCATATATATGCCTCTCTCACTTCATCTAAATTAGAGTTTAGCAGGCCTGCAAACAACACCCCGTGAGTTGCTTTCTCTAGGTGAGTGTAAACTTTCCTATATAAGAATCTCCAACTTCTTTCAAACTACACCATGCCAACAAAACACCACGCAGTGGTTGCTTTCTCTGAGTGAACATAAGCGTTCCCATATATGACTCACACTCTGTTTCCAAAATAGAATTTAGCAGATCTACAAACCAACCCAGGATGGTTCCTTTCCCTAAGTGACTGTAATTTTCCCCAGATATGACTCTCGCACTTCCTCCAAACTACAGATTAACATGCATACATCGTCACCCCACAGTTGCGTTCTCTGCGTGAATGTAACGGTTCATATATATGACTCTCCTACTTCTTCCCAACTACAGTTATTATGCCTTCAAACCATCACGATGTTTCTTTCTCTGAGTGAATGAATGCAAGCGTTCTCACATTTCATCCAAGTTAGAGTTTAGCAGGCCTACCAATAAACTTCCGAGAGTTGTTTTCTCTGTGTCACTGTAATCTTTCCTATATAAGACTCTCGAACTTCTTCCAAACCACAGTTTAGCATGCCAACAAAATACGACCCCAGAGTTGCTTTCTCTGCCTGAATGTAAGCGTTCATATACATGACTCTCGTACTTCCTCCAAAATACAGTTTAGAATGCCTACAAACCACCACCCAAACGTTGCGTTCTCTGAATGAATGAAAGCATTCCCATGTTTGACTCTCACAATTGATGCAAAGTAGAGTTTAGCAGGCCAAGAAAGGCTCTCCCGAGAGTTACTTTCTCTAGGTGACTGTAAGCTTTCCTAAATAAGACTCTCCAACTTCTTCCAAACTACAGGTTAACATGCCCACAAAACATCACCCCATGGTTTTTTCTTTGCATGAATGTAAGCATTAGTATATATGACTCTGGTACTTCTTTCAAAATACAATTTAGCAGACCTAAAAATCACCCACCAAGAGTTGCTTTCTCTAAGTGACTGTTCAGGTTTAGAACTTCTTCCAAACTATAGCATGCTTACAAAACACCACCCCGTAGTTGCTTTCTCTGTGTCAATGTAAGCCTTCCCAAATATCATTCTCGTACTTCTTCCAAACTATTTAGTATGCCTACAAAAACCACCCCAGTGTTGTTTCTCTGAAGGAATGTAAGCGGTCCCATGTTTGACTCTCACACTTCATCCAAATTAGAGTTTAGCATGTGTACAAAAAAAATCTCCCGAGAGTTGCTTTCCCTAGGTGACGGTAATCTTTCCTGTATAAGGTTCTCCAACTTCTTCCAAACTACAGTTTAGCATGCCTACAAAACCTGATGCCATAAGTGCTTTCTCTGTGTGAATGTAAGTGTTCCTATATAGGACTCTCGTACTTCTTCCAAACTACAGTTTAGTATGCCCTACAAACCACCACCCAAACGTTGTTTTCTCTGAGTGAATGTATGCGTTCCCATATATGACTCTCACACTTCAACCAAAATAACTATTTCAACCAAAATAACTCTACATTCCACACCCAGAGAGTTGCTTTCTCTACGTGACTTTAAAATTTCCTATATATGACTCTCAAACTTCGTCCAAACTAGAGTTTTGCAAGCCTACAAAACACCACCCCATAGTTGCATTCGGTGCCGGAATGTAAGCGGTTCTACATGTGATTCTCTTGCTTCTTCCAAATTACAGGTTATTATGCCTAGGAACCACAACCACAACGTTGCTTTCACTGAGTTCCCATATATTATTCTAACACTTCATTGAAAATAGAGTTTAGCAGGCCTACGAAACACCCCCGAGAGTTGCTTTCTCTAAGTGACTGTAAGCTTCCCAGATATGGCTCTCGAACTTCCTCCAAACTATATTTTAGTAGGCATACAAACATCACTCCATAGTTGCTTTCTCTGCGTGAAGGTAAGCTTTCCTATATACGATTCTCGTACTTCTTCCAAACTAGAGTTGACTATGCCTACAAATCACAATCCCATCGTTGATTTCTCTGAGTGAATGCACGCGGTCCCCAATATGACTCTCTCCCACTTCCAAACTGGAGTTTTGCAGGTGTACAAAACATCCCCCGAGAGTTGGTTTCTATGACTGTACCCTTTCCTATGTATTACTCCTTAACTTCTTCCAAACTAGAGATTAGCATGGCTACAAAAACGCCACCCCATAATTGCTTTCTCTACGCGAATGTAAGCGTTCCCATATATCATTCTCCTACTTCTTCCAAACTTCTTCCAGAGTTTAGTATGCCTACAAACCACCACGCCGTCGTTGCTTTCTCTGAGGGAATGTAAGCCTTCCCATATATGACTCTCACTCTTAAACCAAAATAGAGTTTAGCAGGCCTACATTCCACACCCAGAGATTTGCTTTCTCTAAGTGACTCTAAGCTTTCTTATATGTGATTCTCAAACTTCATCCAAACTAGAGTTTAGCATGCCTATAAAACACCACCCCATAGTTACTTTCAGTGCGTCAAAATGTATGTGCTCCTATATGTGATTCTCGTGCTTCTTCTAAACTGCAGTTTAGTAAGCCTACAAACAACCCCATCGTTGCTTTCTCTGAGTGAATGTAAGCGTTCTCATATATGACTCTCACACTTCAACCAAAACAAGGTTTTGCAGGCCTACAAACCACCCGCCAAGACTTGCTTTTTCAAAGTGGCTGTTACCTTTCCTATATAGGACTCTGGAACTTCTCCGAAGCTAGACTTTAATATGACTACCTGACACTACTCCGTAGTTGCTCTCGCTGTGTGAATGTAAGCGTTCCTATATATGAGTCTTGTACCTCTTCTTAACTAACATCTGGCATGCCAAAATAACACTCCCCCATAGTTGCTTTCTTTGAGTCAATGTAAACATTCCTATATATGTCTCTCGCACTTCTTCCAAACTAGAGTTGAATAAGTCTACAAACAAATCCCCGACAGCTGTTTTCTCTGAATGAATTTAAGCGTTCCTATATATGACTATGGCACTTCCTCCAAACTAGAGTTTAGCAAGTCTACACTCCACCCCTGTTCGTTGCTTTCTCTAAGTTACTGTAAGCTTTTTATACATGGCTCTCGAAATTTTCCAAACTAGAGTTAGCATGCCTACTATACACCTACACATAATTGCTTTGTCTGAGTGAATATAAGCCTTCCTATATATGACTGTCGCACTTTTTCCAAATTAGAGTGTAGCCAGCCTGGAAAGCACCCCTTAGAGTTGCTTTCATTGAGTGAATGTTAACATTCCTATGTATGACTCTCGCAACTTTTCCAATCTAAGATTTTAGCAATGCTACAAATCCCCCGCCGAGAGTTCCTATACATAACTGTCCTCTTTTTCCAAGCTAGAGTTTAGGAAGCCTAGAATCCGGCCCCCCGTAGACGCTTTATGTGAACGTAAGCGTTCTATATATGACTCTCGCCTTCCTCCAAACTAGAGCTTAGCAAGCCTACAAACCAACTCCCTATAATTGCTTTCTCTGAATGAATGATATCGTTCCTATATGACTCTCGAACTTCTTCCAAACCAGAGTTTAACAAGCCAAAAAAGCACCCCCCATAGATGCTTCCTCTAACTCAAAGCTAATATTCCTATATATGATTCAGCTTCTTCATCCAAACTAGAGTAAGGCAAGCCTACAAATCACACATCAATAGTTGCTTTCTATAAGTAAATGTAAGCATCCCTATATATGACTATAGCAATTCTTCCAAACTGGAGTTTAGCAAGCCTACAGACCCCAGGACTCCACTCCATAGTACCCTGGGCATTGGCGCCTGCCTGTAATGCAGGACATAGGGGCGGACGCTCATCTCAGACACGGCATTGGTGGATTCTAGGCTTTTTTAAGTTTTTGAATTGAAAAAGTCTGAGAATTGGAATTCGGTTTAGGGTAAGGTTAGGTGTTAGGGACTAGGATTAGATTTAGGGGTTAGAGTTTTAGGTTAGAATTAGGGTTAGGATTACTGTTAGGGTTAGAGATTAGGATTATGTTTAGTGGTTGGGTTTAGGTTTAGGGTGAGAGGCAAGAGTAAGGGTCAGGGATTAGGGTTACTGTTAGGAGTTAGATTCAGGGCTTACGAAGGGTTTGGTTTAGTGATAGGGTTAGGGCTTACGTTTAACGGTGTGTGTTAGGGCACGGGCCCTGTCTAACGTACGGGGCACTATGGGTGTGGAGCAAGGCTGTGTCCCCACTTCCTCGTACCCTGGGTGTTGGGCTTGAACTGTCACGCAGGACAAAGGCAGAGGCTAATCTCAAGCATGGTTAGGATTAAGGTTTAAGGTTAGGGTCAGGGTTGAGGGTTAGGGTTAACAGAGTTAGGGTAAGGGGGTTAGGGATAGGGTTAGTGTTAAGGGTTACGGGTAGGTTTAGGGTTCAGGGTTCGAGTTAGCATTAGGGCTTAAGGTTAGGATTAGGCGGTAGGTCAGATTTAGGGTTAGATCTAGGCGTTAGGGTAAGGGTTAGCGTTAGGGTTAAGAGATAGGGTTAGGTTTAATGCTTAGATTAGGGTTAGGGTTTGGGGTTAAAGTAAGTGTTAGGGGTTAGGTTTAAGGATCAAAGGTTAGGGTTATTTTTAGCTGTAGTGTTAGGGTTAGGGATAAGGGATCCCATTAGCATTAAGGGTCTTCCTTACTGTAGGGTTAAGGGTTAGGCTTAGAGTTAAAGGTTAAGGTTAGGGTCAGTGTTAAGATTTAGGGTGAGGGTTAACGGTTAGGGTAAAGGTTAAGCGTTAGGGTTAGGGATTAGTGATTAGGGTTTTTGGTTAGTGTTAGGGTTAGCGGTTAGGAGTTAGTGTTTTATGAAGCGGTATGGTTAGAATTAGGATTGGGGTTAGAGTTAGGGTGAGGTATAGGGGTTAGGTTTAGGGGTTAGTTTTAGGGTAAAAGGATAGGATTAGGGTTACGGGTTGGGCTTAGGTTTAGGGTTAAAGTTTACTGCTAGGGTTAGGGATAGGGTTCAGAGTTAGCTTTAGGGGTTCTGGTTAGGGTTAGGTGTTAGGTTAGTGTCAGGGTTAGGTCTAGTCGTGAGGGTAAGGTTTAGGGTTAGCTTTAAGAGCTAGGGTTAGGTTTAATGGTTAGGATTAGGATTAGGGTTAAGGGTTAGGGTAAGGCTTAGGGGTGAGGGTGAAGGGTTAGGGTCAAGGGTTAGGGTTTTTGTTAGGCATAGCGTTGGGGTTAGAAGTAAGGGTTACTGTCATTGTTAGGGTTGTAGGTAGGGTTACGGTTAGGGTTAGCGGTTTAGAATTAGGGTTAGGGATTAGGTGTCACAGTGATGACTAGGAGATAGGGTTAGAATTATGGGATAGGGGTTGTTCTCAGGAAATGGGTTATGCATTAACGTTAGGATAAGAGGTTAAAGTTAGGCGCACGGTGAGGTTTACGTGTTAAGGGGAGAAATAGGAACAGGGTTGGGTGTTATGTTCAGGGTTAGGGTTATCTGTTAAACGTATTGTTTATGCTTAGCGCACGGGCCCTGTCTGCATTAGGTGGGCGGGGGGAGTTTAGGGGGCTGGGATTGTACCCGGGAACCCACTCTATCATACTCTGGGTATGGGCCCTTGGGTTTCATGCAGGACACAGTGGTAGAGCCTCCTTTCATGCATGGCATGGGAGGATTGCAGGCTTTCTAAACTCTAAGAAAGCAAGAAGTCTGAGAATTAGATTTAGGGTTAGGATTATGGTTAGGGTTAAGGATGAAGTTTAGTGTTAGGGTGAGGGCTTAGGGTTAGGGATTAGGGTTAGGGTTAAAGGTTACTCTTAGGTTTAACGGTTACACTTTGGTTTAGGGTTGAGGTTTCCGGTTAGGGTTAAGATGAGGGGTTAGGGTTAGGTACAGGGTTAGGGTTAAGTGTTCGGTTTAGGGTTGAAGATTAGGATTAGGGTTAGGATTAAAGGTTAGCGTGAGAGTTAACGCTTAGGGTTAAGGTTAAGAGTTAGGGTTTAGGGTTAGGGTTAGGGTTAGTTTTAGG
>NW_027182861.1:252500-257500 GCF_041146395.1 Eulemur rufifrons | reverse complement strand
GTTAGGGTCAGGGTTAAATGCTTGGGTGCGGGTAATAGTTAGGGTCAGGGTTAAGGTTCACGGATAGGGTTAGTGTTAAGGGTTATGGGTAGGTTTAGGGTTCAGGGTTAGAGTTAGCATTAGGGCTTAAGGTTAGGATTAGGCGGTAGGTTAGATTTAGGGTTAGATCTAGGCGTTAGGGTAAGGGCTAGCGTTAGGGTTAAGAGATAGGATTAGGTTTAATGCTTAGGATTAGGGTTAGGGTTTGGGGTTAAAGTAAGTGTTAGTGGTTAGGTTTAAGGATCAAAGGTTAGGGTTATTTTTAGCTGTAGTGATAGGGTTAGGGATAAGGGATCCCATTAGCATTAAGGGTCTTCCTTACTGTAGGCTTAAGGGTTAGGCTTAGAGTTAAAGGTTAAGGTTAGGGTCAGTGTTAAGATTTAGGGTGAGGGTTAACGGCTAGGGTAAAGGTTAAGCGTTAGGGTAAGGGATTAGTGATTAGGATTTTTGGTTAGTGTTAGGGTTAGCGGTTAGGAGTTAGTGATTTATGAAGGGGTATGGTTAGAATTAGGATTGGGGTTAGAGTTAGGGTGAGGTATAGGGGTTAGGTTTAGGGGTTAGTTTTAGGGTAAAAGGATAGGATTAGCGTTACGGGTTGGGCTTAGGTTTAGGGTTAAAGTTTACTGCTAGGGTTAGGGATAGGGTTCAGGGTTAGCTTTAGGGGTTCTGGTTAGGGTTAGGTGTTAGGTTAGTGTCAGGGTTAGGTCTAGTCGTGAGGGTAAGGTTTAGGGTTAGCTTTAAGAGCTAGGGTTAGGTTTAATGGTTAGGATTAGGATTAGGGTTAAGGGTTAGGGTAAGGCTTAGGGGTTAGGGTGAAGGGTTAGGGTCAAGGGTTAGGGTTTTTGTTAGGCATAGCGTTGGGGTTAGAAGTAAGGGTTACTGTCAGTGTTAGGATTGTAGATAGGGTTACGGTTAGGGTTAGCGGTTTAGAATTAGGGTTAGGGATTAGGTGTCACAGTGATGACTAGGAGATAGGTTTAGAATTATCGGATAGGGGTTGTTCTCAGGAAATGGGTTATGCATTAACGTTAGGATAAGAGGTTAAAGTTAGGCGCACGGTGAGGTTTACGTGTTAAGGGGAGAAATAGGAACAGGGTTGGGTGTTATGTTCAGGGTTAGGGTTATCTGTTAAAGGTTTTGTTTATGCTTAGCGCACGGGCCCTGTCTGCATTAGGCGGGCGGGGGGAGTTTAAGGGGCTGGGATTGTACCCGGGAACCCACTCTATCATACTCTGGGTATGGGCCCGTGGGTTTCATGCAGGACACAGTGGTAGAGCCTCCTTTCACGCATGGCATGGGAGGATTGCAGGCTTTCTAAACTCTAAGAAAGCAAGAAGTCTGAGAATTAGATTTAGGGTTAGGATTATGGTTAGGGTTAAGGATGAAGTTTAGTGTTAGGGTGAAGGCTTAGGGTTAGGGCTTAGGGTTAGGGTTAAAGGTTACTCTTAGGTTTAACGGTTACACTTTGGTTTAGGTTTGAGGTTTACGGTTAGGGTTAAGATGAGGGGTTAGGGTTCGGTACAGGGTTAGGGTTAAGTGTTAGGTTTAGGGTTGAAGATTAGGATTAGGGTTAGGATTAAAGGTTAGCGTGAGAGCTAACGCTTAGGGTTAAGGTTAAGAGTTAGGGTTTAGGGTTAGGGTTGGGGTTAGGTTTAGTTTTAGGGTTAGAGTTATGTGCTATGGTTTGTGTTAGAGGATAAGGTTAGGTTTACTGGTCACGGTTAGGATTACGTTTAGGGGTTTGCGTTAGGGTTAGGGTTAAGGGATAGGATTAGGGTTAAGTGTTGGGCTTAGGATTAGGGTTTAGTGTTAGTGTTATCATTAAGGATTAGGGGTAGGGTCAGGGTTAAATGCTTGGGTGCGGGTACTGGTTAGGATCAGGGTTAAGGTTCACGGATAGGGTTAGTGTTAAGGGTTAGGGGGAGGTTTAGGGTTCAGGGTTAGAGTTAGCATTAGGGCTTAAGGTTAGGATTAGGCGGTAGGTTCGATTTAGGGTTAGATCTAGGCGTTAGGGTAAGGGCTAGCGTTAGGGTTCAGAGATAGGGTTAGGTTTAATGCTTAGGATTAGGGTTAGGGTTTGGGGTTAAAGTAAGTGTTAGGGGTTAGGTTTAAGGATCCAAGGTTAGGGTTATTTTTAGCTGTAGTGTTAGGGTTAGGGATAAGGGATCCCATTAGCATTAAGGGTCTTCCTTACTGTAGGGTTAAGGGTTAGGCTTAGAGTTAAAGGTTAAGGTTAGGGTCAGTGTTAAGATTTAGGGTGAGGGTTAACGGTTAGGGTAAAGGTTAAGCGTTAGGGTTAGGGATTAGTGATTAGGGTTTTTGGTTAGTGTTAGGTTAGCGGTTAGTGTTTTATGAAGGGGTATGGTTAGAATTAGGATTGGGGTTAGAGTTAGGGTGAGGTATAGGGGTTAGGTTTAGGGGTTAGTTTTAGGGTAAAATGATAGGATTAGGGTTACGGGTTGGGCTTAGGTTTAGGGTTAAAGTTTACTGCTAGGGTTAGGGATAGGGTTCAGGGTTAGCTTTAGGGGTTTTGGTGAGGGTTAAGTGTTAGGTTAGTGTCAGGGTTAGGTCTAGTCGTGAGGGTAAGGTTTAGGGTTAGCTTTAAGAGCTAGGGTTAGGTTTAATGGTTAGGATTAGGATTAGGGTTAAGGGTTAGAGTAAGGCTTAGGGGTTAGGGTGAAGAGTTAGGGTCAAGGGTTAGGGTTTTTGTTAGGCATAGCGTTGGGGTTAGAAGTAAGGGTTACTATCAGTGTTAGGGTTGTAGATAGGGTTACGGTTAGGGTTAGCGGTTTGGAATTAGGGTTAGGGATTAGGTGTCACAGTGATGACTAGGAGATAGGGTTAGAATTATGGGATAGGGGTTGTTCTCAGGAAAAGGGTTATGCATTAACGTTAGGATAAGAGGTTAAAGTTAGGCGCACGGTGAAGTTTACGTGTTAAGGGGAGAAATAGGAACAGGGTTGGGTGTTATGTTCAGGGTTAGGGTTATCTGTTAAAGGTATTGTTTATGTTTAGCGCACGGGCCCTGTCTGCATTAGGTGGGCGGGGGGGAGTTTTGGGGGCTGGGATTGTACCCGGGAACCCACTCTATCATACTCTGGGTATGGGCCCGTGGGTTTCATACAGAACACAGTGGTAGAGCCTCCTTTCACGCATGGCATGGGAGGATTGCAGGCTTTCTAAACTCTAAGAAAGCAAGAAGTCTGAGAATTAGATTTAGGGTTAGGATTATGGTTAGGGTTAAGGATGAAGTTTAGTGTTAGGGTGAGGGCTTAGGGTTAGGGATTAGCGTTAGGGTTAAAGGTTACTCTTAGGTTTAACGGTTACACTTTTGTTTAGGGTTGAAGTTTACGGTTAGGGTTAAGATGAGGGGTTAGGGTTTGGTACAGGGTTAGGGTTAAGTGTTAGGTTTAGGGTTGAAGATTAGGATTAGGGTTAGGATTATAGGATAGCGTGAGAGTTAACGCTTAGGGTTAAGGTTAAGAGTTAGGGTTTAGGGTTAGGTTTAGGGTTAGGGTTAGTTTTAGGGTTAGAGTTATGTGCTATGGTTTGTGTTAGAGGTTAGGGTTAGGTTTACTGGTGACGGTTAGGGTTACGTTTAGGGGTTAGCATTAGGGTTAGGGTTAGGGTTAGGATTAAGGGATAGGATTATGGTTAAGTGTTGGCCTTAGGGTTAGGGTTTAGTGTTAGGGTTATCATTAAGGACTAGGGGTAGGGTCAGGGTTAAATGCCTGGGTGCGGGTAATGGTTAGGGTCAGGGTTAAGGTTCACGGATAGGGTTAGTGTTAAGGGTTCCCGGTAGGTTTAGGGTTCAGGGTTAGAGTTAGCATTAGGGCTTAAGGTTAGGATTAGGCGGTAGGTTCGATTTAGGGTTAGATCTACGCGTTAGGGTAAGGGCTAGCGTTAGGGTTAAGAGATAGGGTTAGGTTTAATGCTTAGGATTAGGGTTAGGGTTTGGGGTTAAAGTAAGTGGTAGGGGTTAGGTTTAAGGATGAAAGGTTACTGTTATTTTTAGCTGTAGTGTTAGGGTTAGGGATAAGGGATCCCATTAGCATTAAGGGTCTTCCTTACTGTAGGGTTAAGGGTTAGGCTTAGAGTTAAAGGTTAAGGTTAGGGTCAGTGTTAAGATTTAGGGTGAGGGTTAACGGTTAGGGTAAAGGTTAAGCGTTAGGGTTAGGGATTAGTGATTAGGGTTTTTGGTTAGTGTTAGGGTTAGCGGTTAGGAGTTAGTGTTTTATGAAGGGGTATGGTTAGAATTAGGATTGGGGTTAGAGTTAGGGTGAGGTATAGGGGTTAGGTTTAGGGGTTAGTTTTAGGGTAAAAGGATAGGATTAGGGTTACGGGTTGGGCTTAGGTTTAGGGTTAAAGTTTACTGCTAGAGTTAGGGATAGGATTCAGGCTTAGCTTTAGGGGTTCTGGTTAGGGTTAGGTGTTAGGTTAGTGTCAGGGTTAGGTCTAGTCGTGAGGGCAAAGTTCAGGGTTATCTTTAAGAGCTAGGGTTAGGTTTAATGGTTAGGATTAGGATTAGGGTTAAGGGTTAGGGTAAGGCTTAGGGGTGACGGTGCAGGGTTAGGGTTTTTGTTAGGCATAGCGTTGGGGTTAGAAGTAAGGGTTACTGTCAGTGTTAGGGTTGTAGGTAGGGTTACGGTTAGGGTTAGCGGTTTAGAATTAGGGTTAGGGATTAGGTGTCACAGTGATGACTAGGAGATAGGGTTAGAATTATGGGATAGGGGTTGTTCTCAGGAAATGGGTTATGCATTAACGTTAGATTAAGAGGTTAAAGTTAGGCGCACGGTGAGGTTTACGTGTTAAGGGGAGAAATAGGAACAGGGTTGGGTGTTATGTTCAGGGTTAGGGTTATCTGTTAAAGGTATTGTTTATGCTTAGCACACGGGCCCTGTCTGCATTAGGTGGGCGGGGGGAGTTTAGGGGGCTGGGATTGTACCCGGGAAACCACTCTA
>NW_027182861.1:242500-247500 GCF_041146395.1 Eulemur rufifrons | reverse complement strand
GGGTTAGGGATAACGGATCCCATTAGCATTAAGGGTCTTCCTTACTGTAGGGTTAAGGGTTAGGCTTAGAGTTAAAGGATAAGGTTAGGGTCAGTGTTAAGATTTAGGGTGAGGGTTAACGGTTAGGGTAAAGGTTAAGCGTTAGGGTTAGGGATTAGTGATTAGGGTTTTTGGTTAGTGTTAGGTTAGCGGTTAGTGTTTTATGAAGGGGTATGGTTAGAATTAGGATTGGGGTTAGAGTTAGGGTGAGGTATAGGGGTTAGGTTTAGGGGTTAGTTTTAGGGTAAAATGATAGGATTAGGGTTACGGGTTGGGCTTAGGTTTAGGGTTAAAGTTTACTGCTAGGGTTAGGGATAGGGTTCAGGGTTAGCTTTAGGGGTTCTGGTGAGTGTTAAGTGTTAGGTTAGTGTCAGGGTTAGGTCTAGTCGTGAGGGTAAGGTTTAGGGTTAGCTTTAAGTGCTAGGGTTCGGTTTAATGGTTAGGATTAGGATTAGGGTTAAGGGTTAGAGTAAGGCTTAGGGATTAGGGTGAAGAGTTAGGGTCAAGGGTTAGGGTTTTTGTTAGGCATAGCGTTGGGGTTAGAAGTAAGGGTTACTGTCAGTGTTAGGGTTGTAGGTAGGGTTACGGTTAGGGTTAGCGGTTTGGAATTAGGGTTAGGGATTAGGTGTCACAGTGATGACTAGGAGATAGGGTTAGAATTATGGGATAGGGGTTGTTCTCAGGAAATGGGTTATGCATTAACGTTAGGATAAGAGGTTAAAGTTAGGCGCACGGTGAAGTTTACGTGTTAAGGGGAGAAATAGGAAGAGGGTTGGGTGTTATGTTCAGGGTTAGGGTTATCTGTTAAAGGTATTGTTTATGTTTAGCGCACGGGCCCTGTCTGCATTAGGCGGGCGGGGGGGAGTTTTGGGGGCTGGGATTGTACCCGGGAACCCACTCTATCATACTCTGGGTATGGGCCCGTGGGTTTCATACAGAACACAGTGGTAGAGCCTCCTTTCACGCATGGCATGGGAGGATTGCAGGCTTTCTAAACTCTAAGAAAGCAAGAAGTCTGAGAATTAGATTTAGGGTTAGGATTATGGTTAGGGTTAAGGATGAAGTTTAGTGTTAGGGTGAGGGCTTAGGGTTAGGGATTAGCGTTAGGGTTAAAGGTTACTCTTAGGTTTAACGGTTACACTTTTGTTTAGGGTTGAAGTTTACGGTTAGGGTTAAGATGAGGGGTTAGGGTTTGGTACAGGGTTAGGGTTAAGTGTAAGGTTTAGGGTTGAAGATTAGGATTAGGGTTAGGATTATAGGATAGCGTGAGAGTTAACGCTTAGGGTTAAGGTTAAGAGTTAGGGTTTAGGGTTAGGTTTAGGGTTAGGGTTAGTTTTAGGGTTAGAGTTGTGTGCTATGGTTTGTGTTAGAGGTTAGTGTTAGGTTTACTGGTGACGGTTAGGGTTACGTTTAGGGGTTAGCATTAGGGTTAGGGTTAGGGTTAGGGTTAAGGGATAGGATTATGGTTAAGTGTTGGCCTTAGGGTTAGGGTTTAGTGTTAGGGTTATCATTAAGGACTAGGGGTAGGGTCAGGGTTAAATGCCTGGGTGCGGGTAATGGTTAGGGTCAGGGTTAAGGTTCACGGATAGGGTTAGTGTTAAGGGTTACCGGTAGGTTTAGGGTTCAGGGTTAGAGTTAGCATTAGGGCTTAAGGTTAGGATTAGGCGGTAGGTTCGATTTAGGGTTAGATCTAAGCGTTCGGGTAAGGGCTAGCGTTAGGGATAAGAGATAGGGTTACGTTTAATGCTTAGGATTAGGGTTAGGGTTTGGGGTTAAATTAAGTGTTAGGGGTTAGGTTTAAGGATAAAAGGTTACTGTTATTTTTAGCTGTAGTGTTAGGGTTACGGAAAAGGGATCCCATTAGCATTAAGGGTCTTCCTTACTGTAGGGTTAAGGGTTAGGCTTAGAGTTAAAGGTTAAGGTTAGGGTCAGTGTTAAGATTTAGGGTGAGGGTTAACGGTTAGGGTAGAGGTTAAGCGTTAGGGTTAGGGATTAGTGATTAGGGTTTTTGGTTAGTGTTAGGGTTAGCGGTTAGGAGTTAGTGTTTTATGAAGGGGTATGGTTAGAATTAGGATTGGGGTTAGAGTTAGGGTGAGGTATAGGGGTTAGGTTTAGGGGTTAGTTTTAGGGTAAAAGGATAGGATTAGGGTTACGGGTTGGGCTTAGGTTTAGGGTTAAAGTTTACTGCTAGGGTTAGGGATAGGATTCAGGCTTAGCTTTAGGGGTTCTGGTTAGGGTTAGGTGTTAGGTTAGTGTCAGAGTTAGGTCTAGTCGTGAGGGCAAGGTTCAGGGTTATCTTTAAGAGCTAGGGTTAGGTTTAATGGTTAGGATTAGGATTAGGGTTAAGGGTTAGGGTAAGGCTTAGGGGTGAGGGTGAAGGGTTAGGGTCAAGGGTTAGGGTTTTTGGTAGGCATAGCGTTGGGGTTAGAAGTAAGGGTTACTGTCATTGTTAGGGTTGTAGGTAGGGTTACGGTTAGGGTTAGCGGTTTAGAATTAGGGTTAGGGATTAGGTGTCACAGTGATGACTAGGAGATAGGGTTAGAATTATGGGATAGGGGTTGTTCTCAGGAAATGGGTTATGCATTAACGTTAGGATAAGAGGTGAAAGTTAGGCGCACGGTGAGGTTTACGTGTTAAGGGGAGAAATAGGAACTGGGGTGGGTGTTATGTTCAGGGTTAGGGTTATCTGTTAAAGGTATTGTTTATGCTTAGCGCACGGGCCCTGTCTGCATTAGGCGGGCGGGGGGAGTTTAGGGGGCTGGGATTGTACCCGGGAACCCACTCTATCATACTCTGTGTATGGGCCCGTGGGTTTCATGCAGGACACAGTGGTAGAGCCTCCTTTCACGCATGGCATGGGAGGATTGCAGGCTTTCTAAACTCTAAGAAAGCAAGAAGTCTGAGAATTAGATTTAGGGTTAGGATTATGGTTAGGGTTAAGGATGAAGTTTAGTGTTAGGGTGAGGGCTTAGAGTTAGGGAATAGGGTTAGGGTTAAAGGTTACTCTTAGGTTTAACGGTTACACTTTGGTTTAGGGTTGAGGTTTACGGTTAGGGTTAAGATGAGGGGTTAGGGTTTGGTACAGGGTTAGGGTTAAGTGTTAGGTTTAGGGTTGAAGATTAGGATTAGGGTTAGGATTAAAGGTTAGCGTGAGAGTTAACGCTTAGGGTTAAGGTTAAGAGTTAGGGTTTAGGGTTAGGGTTAGGGTTAGGGTTCGTTTTAGGGTTAGAGTTATGTGCTATGGTTTGTGTTAGAGGTTAGGGTTAGGTTTACTGGTCACGGTGAGGGTTATGTTTAGGGGTTAGCATTAGGGTTAGGGTTAAGGGACAGGATTAGGGTTAAGTGTTGGGCGTAGGGTGAGGGTTTAGTGTTAGGGTTATCATTAAGGATTAGGGGTAGGGTCAGGGTTAAATGCTTGGCTGCGGGTAATGGTTAGGGTCAGGGTTAAGGTTCACGGATAGGGTTAGTGTTAAGGGTTATGGGTAGGTTTAGGGTTCAGGGTTAGAGTTAGCATTAGTGCTTAAGGTTAGGATTAGGCGGTAGGTTCGATTTAGGGTGAGATCTGGGCGTTAGGGTAAGGGCTAGCATTAGGGTTAAGAGATAGGGTTAGGTTTCATGCTTAGGATTAGGGTTAGGGTTTGGGGTTAAAGTAAGTGTTAGGGGTTAGGTTTAAGGATCCAAGGTTAGGGTTATTTTTAGCTGTAGTGTTAGGGTTACGGAAAAGGGATCCCATTAGCATTAATGGTCTTCCTTACTGTAGGGTTAAGGGTTAGGCTTAGAGTTAAAGGTTAAGGTTAGGGTCAGTGTTAAGATTTAGGGTGAGGGTTAACGGTTAGGGTAAAGGTTAAGCGTTAGGGTTGGGGATTAGTGATTAGGGTTTTTGGTTAGTGTTAGGGTTAGCGGTTAGGAGTTAGTGTTTTATGAAGGGGTATGGTTAGAATTAGGATTGGGGTTAGAGTTAGGGTGAGGTATAGGGGTTAGGTTTAGGGGTTAGTTTTAGGACAAAAGGATAGGATTAGGGTTACGGATTGGGCTTAGGTTTAGGGTAAAAGTTCACTGCTAGGGTTAGGGATAGGGTTCAATGTTAGCTTTAGGGGTTCTGGTTAGGGTTAGGTGTTAGGTTAGTGTCAGGGTTAGGTGTAGTCGTGAGGGTAAGGTTTAGGGTTAGCTTTAAGAGCTAGGGTTAGGTTTAATGGTTAGGATTAGGATTAGGGTTAAGGGTTAGGGTAAGGCTTAGGGGTTAGGGTGAAGGGTTAGGGTCAAGGGTTAGGGTTTTTGTTAGGCATACCATTGGGTTTACAAGTAAGGGTTACTATCAGTGTTAGGGTTGTAGGTAGGGTTACGGTTACGGTTAGCGGTTTAGAATTAGGGTTAGGGATTAGGTGTCACAGTGATGACTAGGAGATAGGGTTAGAATTATGGGATAGGGGTTGTTCTCAGGAAATGGGTTATGCATTAACGTTAGGATAAGAGGTGAAAGTTAGGCGCACGGTGAGGTTTACGTGTTAAGGGGAGAAATAGGAACAGGGTTGGGTGTTATGTTCAGGGTTAGGGTTATCTGTTAAAGGTATTGTTTATGCTTAGCGCACGGGCCCTGTCTGCATTAGGCGGGCGGGGGGAGTTAGGGGGCTGGGATTGTACCCGGGAACCCACTCTATCATACTCTGGGTATGGGCCCGTGGGTTTCATGCAGGACACAGTGGTGGAGCCTCCTTTCACGCATGGCATGGGAGGATTGCAGGCTTTCTAAACTCTAAGAAAGCAAGAAGTCTGAGAATTAGATTTAGGGTTAGGATTATGGTTAGGGTTAAGGATGAAGTTTAGTGTTAGGGTGAGGGCTTAGGGTTAGGGCTTAGGGTTAGGGTTAAAGGGTTAGGGTTAGGGTTAGGGTTAGGCTTAGTGTTAGGTTAGGGTTAGGGTTAAGGGATAGGATTAGGGTTAAGTGTTGGGAGTAGGTTGAG
>NW_027182861.1:227500-232500 GCF_041146395.1 Eulemur rufifrons | reverse complement strand
GGGTTGTAGGTAGGGTTACGGTTAGGGTTAGCGGTTTAGAATTAGGGTTAGGGATTAGGTGTCACAGTGTTGACTAGGAGATACGGTTAGAATTATGGGATAGGGGTTGTTCTCAGGAAATGGGTTATGCATTAACGTTAGGATAAGAGGTTAAAGTTAGGCGCACGGTGAGGTTTACGTGTTAAGGGGAGAAATAGGAACAGGGTTGGGTGTTATGTTCAGGGTTAGGGTTATCTGTTAAAGGTATTGTTTATGCTTAGCGCACGGGCCCTGTCTGCATTGGGCGGGCGGGGGGAGTTTAGGGGACTGGGATTGTACCCGGGAACCCACTCTATCATACTCTGGGTATGAGCCTGTGGGTTTCATGCAGGACGCAGAGGTAGAGCCTCGTTTCACGCATGGCATGGGAGCATTGCAGGCTTTCTAAACTCTAAGAAAGCAAGAAGTCTGAGAATTAGATTTAGGGTTAGGATTCTGGTTAGGGTTAAGGATGAAGTTTAGTGTTAGGGTGAGGGCTTAGGGTTAGGGATTAGGGTTAGGGTTAAAGGTTACTCTTAGGTTTAATGGTTACACTTTGGTATAGGGTTGAGGTTTACCGTTAGGGTTAAGATGAGGGTTAGGGTTTGGTACAGGGTTAGGGTTAAGTGTTCGGTTTAGGGTTGAAGATTAGGATTAGGGTTAGGATTAAAGGTTAGCGTGAGAGTTAACGCTTAGGGTTAAGCTTAAGAGTTAGGGGTTAGGGTTAGGTTTAGGGTTCGTTTTATGGTTAGAGTTATGTGCTATGGTTTGTGTTAGAGGTTAGGGTTAGGTTTACTGGTCACGGTGAGGGTTACGTTTAGGGGTTAGCATTAGGGTTAGGGTTAAGGGATAGGATTAGGGTTAAGTGTTGGGAGTAGGGTGAGGGTTTAGTGTTAGGGTTATCATTAAGGATTAGGGGTAGGGTCAGGGTTAAATGCTTGGGTGCGGGTAATGGTTAGGGTCAGGGTTAAGGTTCACGGATAGGGTTAGTGTTAAGGGTTACGGGTAGGTTTAGGGTTCAGGGTTAGAGTTAGCATTAGGGCTTAAGGTTAGGATTAGGCGGTAGGTTCGATGTAGGGTTAGATCTACGCGTTCGGGTAAGGGCTAGCGTTAGGGTTAAGAGATAGGGTTAGGTTTAATGCTTAGGATTAGGCTTAGGGTTTGGGGTTAAAGTAAGTGTTAGGGGTTAGGTTTCAGGATCAAAGGTTAGGGTTATTTTTAGCTGTAGTGTTAGGGTTAGGGATAAGGGATCCCATTAGCATTAAGGGTCTTCCTTACTGTAGGGTTAAGGGTTAGGCTTAGAGTTAAAGGTTAAGGTTAGGGTCAGTGTTAAGATATGGGGTGAGGTTTAACGGTTAGGGTAAAGGTTAAGCGTTAGGGTTAGGGATTAGTGATTAGGGTTTTTGGTTTGTGTTAGGGTTAGCGGTTAGGAGTTAGTGTTTTATGAAGCGGTATGGTTAGAATTAGGATTGGGGTTAGAGTTAGGGTGAGGTATAGGGGTTAGTTTTAGGGTAAAAGGATAGGATTAGGGTTACGGGTTGGGCTTAGGTTTAGGGTTAAAGTTTACTGCTAGGGTTAGGGATAGGGTTCAGGGTTAGCTTTAGGGGTTCTGGTTAGTGTTAGGTGTTAGGTTAGTGTCAGGGTTAGGTCTAGTCATGAGGGTTAGGTTTAGGGTTAGCTTTAAGAGCTAGGGTTAGGTTTAATGGTTAGGATTAGGATTAGGGTTAAGGGTTAGGGTAAGGCTTAGGGGTTAGGGTGAAGCGATAGGGTCAAGGGTTAGGGTTTTTTTAGGCATAGCGTTCTGGTTAGAAGTAAGGGTTACTGTCAGTGTTAGGGGTGTAGTTAGGGTTACGGTTAGAATTAGTGGTTTAGAATTAGGGTTAGGGATTAGGTGTGACAGTGATGACTAGGAGATAGGGTTAGAATTATGGGATATGGGTTGTTCTCAGGAAATGGGTTATGCATTAACGTTAGGATAAGAGGTTAAAGTTAGGCGCACGGTGAGGTTTACGTGTTAAGGGAAGAAATAGGAACAGGGTTGGGTGTTATGTTCAGGGTTAGGGTTATCTGTTAAAGGTATTGTTTATGCTTAGCGCACGGGCCCTGTCTGCATTAGGCGGGCGGGGGGGAGTTTTGGGGGCTGGGATTGTACCCGGGAACCCACTCTATCATACTCTGGGTATGGGCCCGTGGGTTTCATGCAGGACACAGTGGTAGAGCCTCCTTTCACGCATGGCATGGGAGGATTGTAGGCTTTCTAAACTCTAAGAAAGCAAGAAGTCTGAGAATTAGATTTAGGGTTAGGATTCTGGTTAGGGTTAAGGATGAAGTTTAGTGTTAGGGTGAGGGCTTAGGGTTAGGAATTAGGGTTAGGGTTAAATGTTACTCTTAGGTTTAACGGTTACACTTTGGTTTAGGGTTGAGGTTTATGGTTAGGGTAAAGATGAGGGGTTATGGTTTGGTACAGGGTTAGGGTTAAGTGTTAGGTTTAGGGTTGAAGATTAGGACTAGGGTTAGGATTAAAGGTTAGCGTGAGAGTTAACGCTTAGGGTTAAGGTTAAGGGTTAGGGATTAGGGTTAGGGTTAGGGTTAGGGTTCCTTTTAGGGTTAGAGTTATGTGCTATGGTTTGTGTTAGAGGTTAGGGTTAGGTTTCCTGGTCACGGTGAGGGTTACGTTTACGGGTTAGCATTAGGGTTAGGGTTAAGGGATAGGATTAGGGTTAAGTGTTGGGAGTAGGGTGAGGGTTTAGTGTTAGGATTAGCAGTAAGGATTAGGGATAGGGTCAGGGTTAAATGCTTGGGTGCGGGTAATGGTTAGGGTCAGGGTTAAGGTTCACGGGTAGGGTTAGTGTTAAGGGTTACGGGTAGGTTTAGGGTTCAGGGTTAGAGTTAGCATTAGGGCTTAAGGTTAGGATTAGGTGGTAGGTTAGATTTAGGGTTAGATCTAGGCGTTAGGGTAAGGGCTAGCGTTAGGGTTAAGAGATAGTGTTAGGTTTAATGCTTAGGATTAGGGTTAGGGTTTGGGGTTAAAGTAAGTGTTAGGGGTTAGGTTTCAGGATCAAAGGTTAGGGTTATTTTTAGCTGTAGTGTTAGGGTTAGGGATAAGGGATCCCATTAGCATTAAGGGTCTTCCTTACTGTAAGGTTAAGGGTTAGGCTTAGAGTTAAAGTTTAAGGTTAGGGTCAGTGTTAAGATTTAGGGTGAGGGTTAACGGTTAGGGTAAAGGTTAAGCGTTAGGGTTAGGGATTAGTGATTAGGGATTTTGGTTAGTGTTAGGGTTAGCGGTTAGGAGTTAGTGTTTTATGAAGGGGTATGGTTAGAATTAGGATTGGGGTTAGAGTTAGGGTGAGGTATAGGGGTTAGGTTTAGGGGTTAGTTTTAGGGTAAAAGGATAGGATTAGGGTTACGGGTTGGGCTTAGGTTTAGGGTTAAAGTTTACTGCTAGGGTTAGGGATAGGGTTCAGGGTTAGCTTTAGGGGTTCTGGTTAGGGTTAGGTGTTAGGTTAGTGTCAGGGTTAGGTCTAGTCGTGAGGGTAAGGTTTAGGGTTAGCTTTAAGAGCTAGGGTTAGGTTTAATGGTTAGGATTAGGATTAGGGTTAAGGGTTAGGGTAAGGCTTAGGGGTTAGGGTGAAGGGATAGAGTAAGGGTTAGGGTTTTTGTTAGGCATAGCGTTCGGGTTAGAAGTAAGGGTTACTGTCAGTGTCAGGGTTGTAGTTAGGGTTACGGTTAGGGTTAGCGGTTTAGAATTAGGGTTAGGGATTAGGTGTCACAGTGATGACTAGGAGATAGGGTTAGAATTATGGGATAGGGGTTGTTCTCAGGAAATGGGTTATGCATTAACGTTAGGATAAGAGGTTAAAATTAGGCGCACGGTGAGGTTTACGTGTTAAGGGGAGAAATAGGAACAGGGTTGGGTGTTATGTTCAGGGTTAGGGTTATCTGTTAAAGGTATTGTTTATGCTTAGCACACGGGCCCTGTCTGCATTAGGCGGGCGGGGGGAGTTTAGCCGGCTGGGATTGTACCCGGGAAACCACTCTATCATACCCTGGGTATGGGCCCGTGGGTTTCATGCAGGACACAGTGGTAGAGCCTCCTTTCACGCTTGGCATGGGAGGATTGCAGGCTTTCTAAACTTAAAGAAAGCAAGAAGTCTGAGAATTAGATTTAGGGATAGGATTATGGTTAGGGTTGGATGAAGTTTAGTGTTAGGGTGAGGGCTTAGGGTTAGGGATTAGGGTTAGGGTTAAAGGTTACTCTTAGGTTTAACGGTTACACTTTGGTTTAGGGTTGAGTTTTACGGTTAGGGTTTAGATGAGGGGTTAGTGTGTGGTACAGGGTTAGGGTTAAGTGTTAGGTTTAGGGTTGAAGATTAGGATTAGGGTTAGGATTAAAGGTTAGCGTGAGAGTTAACGCTTAGCGTTAAGGTTAAGTGTTAGGGTTTAGGGTTAGGGTTAGTGTTAGGGTTAGGTTTAGGGTTAGAGTTATGTGCTATGGTTTGTGTTAGAGGTTAGGGTTAGGTTTACTGGTCACGGTTAGGGTTACGTTTATGGGGTAGCATTAGGGTTAAGGTTAAGGTTAAGGGATAGGATTAGGGATAAGTGTTGGGCTTAGGGTTAGGGTTTAGTGTTAGGGTTAGCATTAAGGATTAGGGTTAGGGTCAGGGTTAAAAGCTTGGGTGCGGGTAATGGTTAGGGTCAGGGTTAAGGTTCACGGATAGGGTTAGTGTTAAGGGTTACGGGTAGGTTTAGGGTTCAGGGTTAGAGTTAGGGTTAGGGTTAGGGTTAGGGGTTAGGGTTAGGGTAAGCTCAGGGTCAGGGGTTAGGGATTAGGGTTAGGGTTAGGGGTTACTGTTAGGGTTAGGGGTTAGGGTTAGGGTTAGGGGTTAGGGTTAGGGTTAGGGGGTTAGGTTTATGGTTGGGGTTGGGGTTAGGGTTAGGGTTAGGGGTTAGGGTTAGGGTTAGGGTTCGGGTTCGGGTTAGTG
>NW_027182861.1:220000-222500 GCF_041146395.1 Eulemur rufifrons | reverse complement strand
CTGTCTGCATTAGGCGGGCGGGGGGAGTTTAGGGGGCTGGGATTGTACCCGGGAACCCCCTCTATCATAGTCTGGGTATGGGCCCGTGGGTTTCATGCAGGACACAGTGGTAGAGCCTCCTTTCACGCATGGCATGGGAGGATTGCAGGCTTTCTAAACTCTAAGAAAGAAAGAAGTCTGATAATTAGATTTAGGGTTAGGATTCTGGTTAGGGTTAAGGATGAAGTTTAGTGTTAGGGTGAGGGCTTAGGGTTAGGGATTAGGGTTAGGGTTAAAGGTTACTCTTAGGTTTAACGGTTACACTTTGGTTTAGGGTTGAGGTTTCCGGTTAGGGTTAAGATGAGGGGTTAGGGTTAGGTACAGGGTTAGGGTTAAGTGTTAGGTTTAGTGTTGAAGATTAGGATTAGGGTTGGGATTAAAGGTTAGCGTGAGAGTTAACGCTTAGGGTTAAGGTAAGAGATAGGGTTTAGGATTAGGTTTAGGGTTAGGGTTAGTTTTAGGGTTAGAGTTATGTGCTATGGTTTGTGTTAGAGGTTAGGTTTAGGTTTACTGGTCACGGTGAGGGTTACTTTTAGGGGTTAGCATTAGGGTTAGGGTTAGGGTTAGGGGATAGGATTAGGGTTAAGTGTTGGGCTTAGGGTTAGGGTTTAGTGTTAGGGTTATCATTAAGGATTAGGGTTAGGGTCAGGGTTAAATGCTTGGGTGCGGGTAATGATTAGGGTCAGGGTTAAGGTTCACGGATAGGGTTAGTGTTAAGGGTTATGGGTAGGTTTAGGGTTCAGGGTTAGAGTTAGCATTAGGGCTTAAGGTTAGGATTAGGCGGTAGGTTAGATTTAGGGTTAGATCTAGGCGTTAGGGTAAGGGCTAGCGTTAGGGTTAAGAGATAGGGTTAGGTTTAATGCTTAGCATTAGGGTTAGGGTTTGGGGTTAAAGCAAGTGTTAGGGGTTAGGTTTAAGGATCAAAGCTTAGGGTTATTTTTAGCTGTAGTGTTAGGGTTAGGGATAAGGGACCCCATTAGCATTAAGGGTCTTCCTTACTGTAGGGTTAAGGGTTAGGCTTAGAGTTAAAGGTTAAGGTTAGGGTCAGTGTTAAGATTTAGGGTGAGGGTTAACGGTTAGGGTAAAGGTTAAGCGTTAGGGTTAGGGATTAGTGATTAGGGTATTTGGTTAGTGTTAGGGTTAGCAGTTAGGAGTTAGTGTTTTATGAAGGGGTATGGTTAGAATTAGGATTGGGGTTAGAGTTAGGGTGAGGTATAGGGGTTAGGTTTAGGGGTTAGTTTTAGGGTAAAAGGATAGGATTAGGGTTACGGGTTGGGCTTAGGTTTAGGGTTAAAGTTTACTGCTAGGGTTAGGGATAGGGTTCAGGGTTAGCTTTAGGGGTTCTGGTTAGGGTTAGGTGTTAGGTTAGTGTCAGGGTTAGGTCTAGTCGTGAGGGTAAGGTTTAGGGTTAGCTTTAAGAGCTAGGGTTAGCTTTAATGGTTAGGATTAGGATTAGGGTTAAGGGTTAGGGTAAGGCTTAGGGGTGAGGGTGAAGGGTTAGGGTCAAGGGTTAGGGTTTTTGTTAGGCATAGCGTTGGGGTTAGAAGTAAGGGTTACTGTCAGTGTTAGGGTTGTAGGTAGGGTTACGGTTAGGGTTAGCGGTTTAGAATTAGGGTTAGGGATTAGGTGTCACAGTGATGACTAGGAGATAGGGTTAGAATTATGGGATAGGGGTTGTTCTCAGGAAATGGGTTATGCATTAACGTTAGGATAAGAGGTTAAAATTAGGCGCACGGTGAGGTTTACGTGTTAAGGGGAGAAATAGGAACAGGGTTGGGTGTTATGTTCAGGGTTAGGGTTATCTGTTAAAGGTATTGTTTATGCTTAGCACACGGGCCTTGTCTGCATTAGGCGGGCGGGGGGAGTTTAGCCGGCTGGGATTGTACCCGGGAAACCACTCTATCATACCCTGGGTATGGGCCCGTGGGTTTCATGCAGGACACAGTGGTAGAGCCTCCTTTCACGCATGGCATGGGAGGATTGCAGGCTTTCTAAACTCAAAGAAAGCAAGAAGTCTGAGAATTAGATTTAGGGATAGGATTATGGTTAGGGTTGGATGAAGTTTAGTGTTAGGGTGAGGGCTTAGGGTTAGGGATTAGGGTTAGGGTTAAAGGTTACTCTTAGGTTTAACGGTTACACTTTGGTTTAGGGTTGAGTTTTACGGTTAGGGTTTAGATGAGGCGTTAGTGTGTGGTACAGGGTTAGGGTTAAGTGTTAGGTTTAGGGTTGAAGATTAGGATTAGGGTTAGAATTAAAGGTTAGCGTGAGAGTTAACGCTTAGCGTTAAGGTTAAGTGTTAGGGTTTAGGGTTAGGGTTAGTGTTAGGGTTAGGTTTAGGGTTAGAGTTATGTGCTATGATTTGTGTTAGAGGTTAGGGTTAGGTTTACTGGTCACGGTTAGGGTTACGTTTATGGGGTAGCATTAGGGTTAAGGTTAAGGTTAAGGGATAGGATTAGGGATA
>NW_027182861.1:185000-212500 GCF_041146395.1 Eulemur rufifrons | reverse complement strand
ATTAGGGTTAAGGGTTAGTGTAAGGCTTAGGGGTTAGGGTGAAGGGTTAGGGTCAAGGGTTAGGGTTTTTGTTAGGCATAGCGTTGGGGTTAGAAGTAAGGGTTACTGTCAGTGTTAGGGTTGTAGGTAGGGTTACGGTTAGGGTTAGCGGTTTAGAATTAGGTTTAGGGATTAGGTGTCACAGTGATGACTAGGAGATAGGGTTAGAATTATGGGATAGGGGTTGTTCTCAGGAAATGGGTTATGCATTCACGTTAGGATAAGAGGTTAAAGTTAGGCGCACGGTGAGGTTTACGTGTTAAGGGGAGAAAGAGGAACAGGGTTGGGTGTTATGTTCAGGGTTAGGGATATCTGTTAAAGGTATTGTTTATGCTTAGCGCACGGGCCCTGTCTGCATTAGACGGGCGGGGGGAGTTTAGGGGGCTGGGATTGTACCCGGGAACCCACTCTATCATACTCTGGGTATGGGCCCGTGGGTTTCATGCAGGACACAGTGGTAGAGCCTCCTTTCACGCATGGCATGGGAGGATTGCAGGCTTTCTAAACTCTAAGAAAGCAAGAAGTCTGAGAATTAGATTTAGGGTTAGGATTATGGTTAGGGTTAAGGATGAAGTTTAGTGTTAGGGTGAGGGCTTAGGGTTAGGGATTAGGGTTAGGGTTAAAGGTTACTCTTAAGTTTAACGGTTACACTTTGGTTTAGGGTTGAGGTTTACGGTTAGGGTTAAGATGAGGGGTTAGGGTTAGGTACAGGGTTAGGGTTCAGTGTTAGGTTTAGGGTTGAAGATTAGGATTAGGGTTAGCATTAAAGGTTAGCGTGAGAGTTAACGCTTAGGGTTAAGATTAAGAGTTAGGGTTAAGGGTTAGGTTTAAGGTTAGTGTTAGTTTTAGGGTTAGAGTTATGTGCTATGGTTTGTGTTAGAGGTTAGGGTTAGGTTTACTGGTCACGGTTAGGGTTACGTTTAGGGGTTAGCATTAGGGTTAGGATTAAGAGATAGGATTAGGGTTAAGTGTTGGGATTAGGGTTAGGGTTTAGTGTTAGAGTTATCATTAAGGATTAGGGTTAGGGTAAGGGTTAAATGCTTGGGTGCGGGTAATGGTTAGGGTCAGGGTTAAGGTTCACGGATAGGGTTAGTGTTAAGGGTTACGGGTAGGTTTAGGGTTCAGGGTTAGAGTTAGCATTAGGGCTTTAGGTTAGGATTAGGCGGTAGGTCAGATTTAGGGTTAGATCTAGGCGTTAGGGTAAGGGCTAGCGTTAGGGTTAAGAGATAGGGTTAGGTTTAATGCTTAGGATGAGGGTTAGGATTTGGGGTTAAAGTAAGTGTTAGGGGTTAGGTTTAAGGATCCAAGGTTAGGGTTATTTTTAGCTATAGTGTTAGGGTTAGGGATAAGGGATCGCATTAGCATTAAGGGTCTTCCTTACTGTAGGGTTAAGGGTTAGGCTTAGAGTTAAAGGTTAAGGTTAGGGTCAGTGTTAAGATTTAGGGTGAGGGTTAACGGTTAGGGTAAAGGTTAAGCGTTAGGGTTAGGGATTAGTGATTAGGGTTTTTGGTTAGTGTTAGGGTTAGCGGTTAGGAGTTAGTGTTTTATGAAGGGGTATGGTTAGAATTAGGAGTGGGGTTAGAATTAGAGTGAAGTATAGGGGTTAGGTTTAGGGGTTAGTTTTAGGGTAAAAGGATAGGATTAGGGTTACGGGTTGGGCTTAGGTTTAGGGTTAAAGTTTACTGCTAGGGTTAGGGATAGGGTTCAGGGTTAGCTTTAGGGGTTCTGGTTAGGGTTAGGTGTTGGGTTAGGTGTTAGGTTATTGTCCGGGTTAGTTCTAGTGGTGAGGGTAAGGTTTAGGGTTAGCTTTAAGAGCTAGGGTTAGGTTTAATGGTTAGGATTAGGATTAGGGTTAAGGGTTAGGGTAAGGATTAGGGGTTAGGGTGAAGGGTTAGGGTCAAGGGTTAGGGTTTTTGTTAGGCATAGCGTTGGGGTTAGAAGTAAGGGTTACTGTCAGTGTTAGGGTTGTAGGTAGGGTTACGGTTAGGGTTAGCGGTTTAGAATTAGGGTTAGGGATTAGGTGTCACAGTGATGACTAGGAGATAGGGTTAGAATTATGGGATAGGGCTTGTTCTCAGGAAATGGGTTATGCATTAACGTTAGGATAAGAGGATAAAGTTAGGCGCACGGTGAGGTTTACGTGTTAAGGGGAGAAATAGGAACAGGGTTGGGTGTTATGTTCAGGGTTAGGGTTATTTGTTAAAGGTATTGTTTATGCTTAGCGCACGGGCGCTGTCTGCATTAGGCGGGCGGGGGGAGTTTAGGGGGCTGGGATTGTACCCGGGAACCCACTCTATCATAGTCTGGGTATCGGCCCGTGGGTTTCATGCAGGACACAGTGGTAGAGCCTCCTTTCACCCATGGCATGGGAGGATTGCAGGCTTTCTAAACTCTAAGGAAGCAAGAAAGTCTGAAAATTAGGTTTAGGGTTAGGATTCTGGTTAGGGTTAAGGATGAAGTTTAGTGTTAGGGTGAGGGCTTAGGTTTAGGGATTAGGGTTAGGGTTAAAGGTTACTCTTAGGTTTAACGGTTACACTTTGGTTTAGGGTTGAGGTTTACGGTTAGGGTTAAGATGGGGGGTTAGGGTTTGGTACAGGGTTAGGGTTAAGTGTTAGGTTTAGGGTTGAAGATTAGGATTAGGGTTAGGATTAAAGGTTAGCGTGAGAGTTAACGCTTAGGGTTAAGGTTAAGAGTTAGGGTTTAGGGTTAGTGTTAGGTTTATGGTTAGTTTTAGGGTTAGAGTTATGTGCTATGGTTTGTGTTAGAGGTTAGGGTTAGGTTTACTGGTCACGGTTAGGGTTACGTTTAGGGGGTAGCATTAGGGTTAGGGTTAGGGTTAAGGGATACGATTAGGGTTAAGTGTTGGGCTTAGGGTTAGGGTTTAGTGTTAGGCTTAGCATTAAGGATTAGGGTTAGAATCAGGGTTAAATGCTTGGGTGCGGTAATGGTTAGGGTCAGGGTTAAGGTTCACGGATAGGGTTAGTGTTAAGGGTTACGGGTTGTTTTGGGGTTCAGGGTTAGAGTTAGCATTAGGGCTTAAGGTTAGGATTAGGCTTTAGGTTCGATTTAGGGTTAGATCTAGGCGTTAGGGTAAGGGCTAGCGTTAGGGTTAAGAGATAGGGTTAGGTTTAATGCTTACGATTAGGGTTAGGGTTTGGGGTTAAAGTAAGTGTTAGGGGTTAGGTTTAAGGATCCAAGGTTAGGGTTATTTTTAGCTGTAGTGTTAGGGTTAGGGATAAGGGATCCCATTAGCATTAAGGGTCTTCCTTACTGTAGGGTTAAGGGTTAGGCTTAGAGTTAAAGGTTAAGGTTAGGGTCAGTGTTAAGATTTAGGGTGAGGGATAACGGTTAGGGTAAAGGTTAAGCGTCAGGGTTAGGGATTAGTGATTAGGGATTTTGGTTAGTGTTAGGGTTAGCGGTTAGGAGTTAGTGTTTTATGAAGGGGTATGGTTAGAATTAGGATTGGGGTTAGAGTTAGGGTGAGGTATAGGGGTTAGGTTTAGGGGTTAGTTTTAGGGTAAAAGGATAGGATTAGGGTTACGGGTTGGGCTTAGGTTTAGGGTTAAAGTTTACTGCTAGGGTTAGGGATAGGGTTCAGGGTTAGCTTTAGGGGTTCTGGTTAGGGTTAGGTGTTAGGTTAGTGTCAGGGTTAGGTCTAGTCGTGAGGGTAAGGTTTAGGGTTAGCTTTAAGAGCTAGGGTTAGGTTTAATGGTTAGGATTAGGATTAGGTTTAAGGGTTAGGGTAAGGCTTGGGGGTTAGGTTGAAGGGTTAGGGTCAAGGGTTGGGGTTTTTGTTAGGCGTAGCGTTGGGGTTAGAAGTAAGGGTTAATGTCAGTGTTAGGGTTGTAGGTAGGGTTACGGTTAGGGTTAGCGGTTTAGAATTAGGGTTAGGGATTAGGTGTCACAGTGATGACTAGGAGATAGGGTTAGAATTATGGGATGGGGTTGTTCTCAGGAAATGGGTTATGCATTAACGTTAGGATAAGAGGTTAAAGTTAGGCGCACGGTGAGGTTTACGTGTTAAGGGGAGAAATAGGAACAGGGTTGGGGTTATGTTCAGGGTTAGGGTTATCTGTTAAAGGTATTGTTTATGCTGAGCACACGGGACCTGTCTGCATTAGGCGTTCGGGGGGATCTTAGGGGGCTGGGATTGTACCCGGGAACCCACTCTATCATACTCTGTGTATGGGCGCGTGGGTTTCATGCAGGACACAGTGGTAGAGCCACCATTCACGCATGGCATGGGAGGATTGCAGGCTTTCTAAACTCAAAGAAAGCAAGAAGTCTGAGAATTAGATTTAGGGTTAGGATTATGGTTAGGGTTAAGGATGAAGTTTAGTGTTAGGGTGAGGGCTTAGGGGTAGGGATTAGGGTTAGGGTTAAAGGTTACTCTTATGTTTAACGGTTACACTTTGGTTTAGGGTTGAGGTTTACGGTTAGGGTTAAGATGAGGGGTTAGGGTTTGGTACAGGGTTAGGGTTAAGTGTTAGGTTTAGGGTTGAAGATTAGGATTAGGGTTAGGATTAAAGGTTAGCGTGAGACTTAACGCTTAGGGTTAAGTTTAAGAGTTAGGGTTTAGGGTTAGGGTTAGGGTTAGGGTTAGTTTTAGAGTTAGAGTTATGTGCTATGGTTTGTGTTAGAGGTTAGGGTTAGGTTTATTGTTCACGGTTAGGGTTAAGTTTAGGGGTTAGCATTAGGGTTATGGTTAGGGTTAAGGGATAGGAATAGGGTTAAGTGTAGGGCTTAGGGTAGGGTTTAGTGTTAGGGTTATCTTTAAGGATTATGGTTAGGGTTAGGGTTAAATGCTTGTTGCGGTTAATGGTTATCGTCAGGTATAAGTTTCACGGATAGGGTTAGTGTTAAGGGTTACGGGTAGGTTTAAGGTTCAGGGTTAGAGTTAGCATTAGGGCTTAAGGTTAGGATTAGGCGGTAGGTTAGATTTAGGGTTAGATCTAGGCGTTAGGGTAAGGGCTAGCGTTAGGGTTAAGAGATAGGGTTAGGTTTAATGCTTAGGATTAGGGTTAGGGTTTGGGGTTAAAGTAAGTGTTAGGGGTTAGGTTTAAGGATCCAAGGTTAGGGTTATTTTTAGCTGTAGTGTTAGGGTTAGGGATAAGGGATCCCATTAGCATTAAGGGTCTTCCTTACTGTAGGGTTAAGGGTTAGGCTTAGAGTTAAAGGTTAAGGTTAGGGTCAGTGTTAAGATTTAGGGTGAGGGTTAACGGTTTGGGTAAAGGTTAAGCGTTAGGGTTAGGGATTAGTGATTAGGGTTTTTGGTTATTGTTAGGGTTAGTGGTTAGGAGTTAGTGTTTTATGAAGGGGTATGGTTAGAATTAGGATTGGGGTTAGAGTTAGGGTGAGGTATAGGGGTTAGGTTTAGGGGTTAGTTTTAGGGTAAAAGGATAGGATTAGCGTTACGGGTTGGGCTTAGGTTTAGGGTTAAAGTTTACTGCTGGGGATAGGAATAGGGTTCAGGGTTAGCTTTAGGGGTTCTGGTTAGGGTTAGGTGTTAGGTTAGTGTCAGGGTTAGGTCTAGTCGTGAGGGTAAGGTTTAGGGTTAGCTTTAAGAGCTAGGGTTAGGTTTAATGGTTAGGATTAGGATTAGGGTTAAGGGTTAGGGTAAGGCTTCGGGGTTAGGGTGAAGGATTAGGGTCAAGGGTTAGGGTTTTTGTTAGGCATAGCGTTGGGGTTAGAAATAAGGGTTACTGTCAGTGTTAGGGTTGTAGGTAGGGTTACGGTTAGGGTTAGCGGTTTAGAATTAGGGTTAGGGATTAGGTGTCACAGTGATGACTAGGAGATAGGGTTAGAATTATGGGATAGGGGTTGTTCTCAGGAAATGTGTTATGCATTCACGTTAGGATAAGAGGTTAAAGTTAGGCGCACGGTGAGGTTTACGTGTTAAGGGGAGAAATAGGAACAGGGTTGGGTGTTATGTTCAGGGTTAGGGTTATCTGTTAAAGGTATTGTTTATGCTTAGCGCACGGGCCCTGTCGGCATTAGGCGGGCGGGGGGAGTTTAGGGGGCTGGGATTGTACCCGGGAACCCACTCTATCATACTCTGTGTATGGGCGCGTGGGTTTCATGCAGGACACAGTGGTAGAGCCACCATTGACGCATGGCATGGGAGGATTGCAGGCTTTCTAAACTCAAAGAAAGCAAGAAGTCTGAGAATTAGATTTAGGGTTAGGATTATGGTTAGGGTTAAGGATGAAGTTTAGTGTTAGGGTGAGGGCTTAGGGTTAGGGATTAGGGTTAGGGTTAAAGGTTACTCTTAGGTTTAACGGTTACACTTTGGTTCAGGGTTGAGGTTTACGGTTAGGGTTAAGATGAGGGGTTAGGGTTTGGTACAGGGTTAGGGTTAAGTGTTAGCTTTAGGGTGGAAGATTAGGATTAGGGTTAGGATTAAAGGTTAGCGTGAGAGTTAACGCTTAGAGTTAAGGTTAAGAGTTAGGGTTTAGAGTTAGGATTAGGGTTAGGGTTAGTTTTAGGGTTAGAGTTATGTGCTATGGTTTGTGTTAGAGGTTAGGGTTAGGTTTACTCGTTACGGTTAGCGTTACGTTTAGGGGGTAGCATTAGGGTTAGGGTTAGGGTTAAGGGATAGGATTAGGGATAAGTGTTGGGCTTAGGGTTAGGGTTTAGTGTTAGGGTTAGCATTAAGGATTAGGGTTAGGGTCAGGGTTAAATGCTTGGGTGCGGGTAATGGTTAGGGTCAGGGTTAAGGTTCACGGATAGGGTTAGTGTTAAGGGTTACGGGTAGGTTTAGGGTTCAGGGTTAGTGTTAGCATTAGGGCTTAAGATTAGGATTAGGCGGTAGGTTAGATTTAAGGTTAGATCTAGCCGTTAGGGTAAGGGCTAGCGTTAGGGTTAAGAGATAGGGTTAGGTTTAATGCTAAGGATTAGGGTTAGGGTTTGGGGTTAAAGTAAGTGTTAGGGGTCAGGTTTAAGGATCCAAGGTTAGGGTTACTTTTAGCTGTAGAGTTAGGGTTAGGGATAAGGGATCCCATTAGCATTAAGGGTCTTCCTTACTGTAGGGTTAAGGGTTAGGCTTAGAGTTAAAGGTTAAGGTTAGGGTCAGTGTTAAGATTTAGGGTGAGGGTTAACGGTTAGGGTAAAGGTTAAGGGTTAGGGTTAGGGATTAGTGATTAGGGTTTTTGGTTAGTGTTAGGGTTAGCGGTTAGGAGTTAGTGTTTTATGAAGGGGTATGGTTAGAATTAGGATTGGGGTTAGAGTTAGGGTGAGGTATAGGGGTTAGATTTAGGGGTTAGTTTTAGGGTAAAAGGATAGGATTAGGGTTACGGGTTGGGCTTAGGTTTAGGGTTAAAGTTTACTGCTAGGGTTAGGGATAGGGTTCAGGGTTAGCTTTAGGGGTTCTGGTTAGGGTTAGGTGTTAGGTTAGTGTCAGGGTTAGGTCTAGTCGTGAGGGTAAGGTTTAGGGTTAGCTTTAAGAGCTAGGGTTAGGTTTAATGGTTAGGATTAGGATTAGGGTTAAGGGTTAGGGTAAGGCTTAGGGGTTAGGGTGAAGGGTTAGGGTCAAGAGTTAGGGTTTTTGTTAGGCATAGCGTTGGGGTTAGAAGTAAGGGTTACTGTCAGTGTTAGGGTTGTAGGTAGGGTTACGGTTAGGGTTAGCGGTTTAGAATTAGGGTTAGGGATTAGGTGTCACAGTGATGACTAGGAGATAGGGTTAGAATTATGGGATAGGGGTTGTTCTCAGGAAATGGGTTATGCATTCACGTTAGGATAAGAGGTTAAAGTTAGGCGCACGGTGAGGTTTACGTGTTAAGGGGAGAAATAGGAACAGGGTTGGGTGTTATGTTCAGGGTTAGGGTTATCTGTTAAAGGTATTGTTTATGCTTAGCGCACGGGCCCTGTCTGCGTTAGGCGGACGGGGGGAGTTTAGGGGGCTGGGATTGTACACGGGAACCCACTCTTTCATACTCTGGGTATGGGCCCGTGGGTTTCATGCAGGACACAGTGGTAGAGCCTCCTTTCACGCATGGCATGGGAGGATTGCAGGCTTTCTAAACTCTAAGAAAGCAAGAAGTCTGAGAATTAGATTTAGGGTTAGGATTATGGTTAGGGTTAAGGATGCAGTTTAGTGTTAGGGTGAGGGCTTAGGGTTAGGGATTAGGGTTAGGGTTAAAGGTTACTCTTAGGTTTAACTGTTACACTTTGGTTTAGGGTTGAGGTTTACGGTTAGGGTTAAGATGAGGGGTTAGGGTTTGGTACAGGGTTAGGGTTAAGTGTTAGGTTTAGTGTTGAAGATTAGGATTAGGGTTAGGATTAAAGGTTAGCGTGAGAGTTAACGCTTAGGGTTAAGGTTAGGAGTTAGGGATTAGGGTTAGGGTTAGGGTTAGGGTTAGTTTTAGGGTTAGAGTTATGTGCTATGGTTTGTGTTAGAGGTTAGGGTTAGGTTTACTGGTCACGGTTAGGGTTACGTTTAGGGGGTAGCATTAGGGTTAGGGTTAGGGTTAAGGGATAGGATTAGGGTTAAGTTTTGGGCTTAGTGTTAGGGTTTAGTGTTAGGGTTATCATTAAGGATTATTGTTAGGGTCAGGGTTAAATGCTTTGGTGCGGGTAATGGTTAAGGTCAGGGTTAAGGTTCACGGATAGGGATAGTGTTAAGGGTTACGGGTAGGTTTAGGGTTCAGGGTTAGAGTTAGCATTAGGGCTTAAGGTTAGGATTAGGCGGTAGGTTAGATTTAGGGTTAGATCTAGGCGTTAGGGTAAGGGCTAGCGTTAGAGTTAAGAGATAGGTTTAGGTTTAATGCTTAGGATTAGGGTTAGGGTTTGGGGTTAAAGTAAGTGTTAGTGGTTAGGTTTAAGGATCCAAGGTTAGGGTTTTTTTTAGCTGTAGTGTTAGGGTTAGGGATAAGGGATCCCATTAGAATTAAGGGTCTTCCTTACTGTAGGGTTAAGGGTTAGGCTTAGAGTTAAAGGTTAAGGTTAGGGTCAGTGTTAAGATTTAGGGTGAGGGTTAACGGTTAGGGTAAAGGTTAAGTGTTAGGGTTAGGGATTAGTGATTAGGGTTTTTGGTTAGTGTTAGGGTTAGCGGTTTAGAATTAGGGTTAGGGATTAGGTGTCACAGTGATGACTAGGAGATAGGGTTAGAATTATGGGATAGGGGTTGTTCTCAGGAAATGGGTTATGCATTAACGTTAGGATAAGAGGTTAAAGTTAGGCGCACGGTGAGGTTTACGTGTTAAGGGGAGAAATAGGAACAGGGTTGGGTGTTATGTTCAGGGTTAGGGTTATCTGTTAAAGGTATTGTTTATGCTTAGCGCACGGGCCCTGTCTGCATTAGGCGGGCAGGGGGAGTTTAGGGGGCTGGGATTGTACCCGGGAACCCACTCTATCATACTCTGGGTATGGGCCCGTGGGTTTCATGCAGGACACAGTGGTAGAGCCTCCTTTCACGCATGGCATGGGAGGATTGCAGGCTTTCTAAACTCTAAGAAAGCAAGAAGTCTGAGAATTAGATTTAGGGTTAGGATTCTGGTTAGGGTTAAGGATGAAGTTTAGTGTTAGGGTGAGGGCTTAGGGTTAGGGAATGGGGTCAGGGTTAAAGGTTACTCTTAGGTTTAACGGTTACACTTTGGCTCAGGGTTGAGGTTTACGGTTAGGGTTAAGATGAGGGGTTAGGGTTTGGTACAGGGTTAGGGTTAAGTGTTAGGTGTACGGTTGAAGATTAGGATTAGGGTTAGGATTAAAGGTTAGCGTGAGAGTTAACGCTTAGGGTTAAGGTTAAGAGTTAGGGTTTAGGGTTAGGGTTAGGGTTAGTTTTAGGGTTAGAGATATGTTCTATGGTTTGTGTTAGAGGTTAGGGTTAGGTTTACTGGTCACGGTTAGGGTTACGTTTAGGGGTTAGCATTAGGGTTAGGATTAGGGTTAGGGTTAAGGGATAGGATTAGGGTTAAGTGTTGGGCTTAGGTTTAGGGTTTAGTGTTAGGTTTAGCATTAAGGATTAGGGTTACGGTCAGGGTTAAATGCTTGGGTGCGGGTAATGGTTAGGGTCAGGCTTAAGGTTCACGGATAGGGTTAGTGTTAAGGGTTACGGGTAGGTATAGGGTTCAGGGTTAGTGTTAGCATTAGGGCTTAAGGTTAGGATTAGGCGGTAGGTTAGATTTAGGGTTAGATCTAGGCGTTAGGGTAAGGGCTAGCGTTAGGGTTAAGAGATAGGGTTAGGTTTAATGCTTAGGATTAGGGTTAGGGTTTGGGGTTAAAGTAAGTGTTAGGGGTTAGGTTTAAGGATCCAAGGTTAGGGTTATTTTTCGCTGTAGTGTTAGGGTTAGGGATAAGGGATCCCATTAGCATTAAGGGTCTTCCTTACTGTAGGGTTAAGGGTTAGGCTTAGAGTTAAAGGTTAAGGTTAGGGTCAGTGTTAAGATTTAGGGTGAGGGTTAACGGTTAGGGTAAAGGTTAAGCGTTAGGGTTAGGGATTAGTGATTAGGGTTTTTGGTTAGTGTTAGGGTTAGCGGTTAGGAGTTAGTGTTTTATGAAGGGGTATGGTTAGAATTAGGATTGGGGTTAGAGTTAGGGTGAGGTATAGGGGTTAGGTTTAGGGGTTAGTTTTAGGGTAAAAGGATAGGATTAGGGTTACGGGTTGGGCTTAGGTTTAGGGTTAAAGTTTACTGCTGGGGTTAGGGATAGGGTTCAGGGTTAGCTTTAGGGGTTCTGGTTAGGGTTAGGTGTTAGGTTAGTGTCAGGGTTAGGTGTAGTCGTGAGGGTAAGGTTTAGGGTTAGCTTTAAGAGCTAGGGTTAGGTTTAATGGTTAGGATTAGGATTAGGGTTAAGGGTTAGGGTAAGGCTTAGGGGTTAGGGTGAAGGGTTAGGGTGAAGGGTTAGGGTTTTTGTTAGGCATAGCGTTGGGGTTAGAAGTAAGGGTTACTGTCAGTGTTAGGGTTGTAGGTAGGGTTACGGTTAGGGTTAGCGGTTTAGAATTAGGGTTAGGGATTAGGTGTCACAGTGATGACCAGGAGATAGGGTTAGAATTATGGGATGGGGTTGTTCTCAGGAAATGGGTTATGCATTAACGTTAGGATAAGAGGTTAAAGTTAGGCGCACGGTGAGGTTTACGTGTTAAGGGGAGAAATAGGAACAGGGTTGGGTGTTATGTTCAGGGTTAGGGTTATCTGTTAAAGGTATTGTTTATGCTTAGCGCACGGGCCCTGTCTGCATTAGGCGGGCAAGGGGAGTTTAGGGGGCTGGGATTGTACCCGGGAACGCACTCTATCATACTCTGGGTATGGGCCCGTGGGTTTCATGCAGGACACAGTGGTAGAGCCTCCTTTCACGCATGGCATGGGAGAATTGCAGGCTTTCTAAACTCTAAGAAAGCAAGAAGTCTGAGAATTAGATTTAGGGTTAGGATTCTGGTTAGGGTTAAGGATGAAGTTTAGTGTTAGGGTGAGGGCTTAGGGTTAGGGAATGGGGTTAGGGTTAAAGGTTACTCTTAGGTTTAACGGTTACACTTTGGCTCAGGGTTGAGTTTTACGGTTAGGGTTAAGATGAGGGGTTAGGGTTTGGTACAGGGTTAGGGTTAAGTGTTAGGTGTACGGTTGAAGATTAGGATTAGGGTTAGGATTAAAGGTTAGCGTGAGAGTTAACGCTTAGGGTTAAGGTTAAGAGTTAGGGTTTAGTGTTAGGGTTAGGGTTAGTTTTAGGGTTAGAGTTATGTGCTATGGTTTGTGTTAGAGGTTAGGGTTAGGTTTACTGGTCACGGTTAGGGTTACGTTTAGGGGTTAGCATTAGGGTTAGGATTAGGGTTAGGGTTAAGGGATAGGATTAGGGTTAAGTGTTTGGCTTAGGGTTAGGGTTTAGTGTTAGGGTTAGCATTAAGGATTAGGGTTAGGGTCAGGGTTAAATGCTTGGGTGCGGGTAATGGTTAGGGTCAGGCTTAAGGTTCACGGATAGGGTTAGTGTTAAGGGTTACGGGTAGGTTTAGGGTTCAGGGTTAGAGTTATCATTAGGGCTTAAGGTTAGGATTAGGCGGTAGGTTAGATTTAGGGTTAGAGCTAGGCGTTAGGGTAAGGGCTAGCGTTAGGGTTAAGAGATAGGGTTAGGTTTAATGCTTAGGATTAGGGTTAGGGTTTGGGGTTAAAGTAAGTGTTAGGGGTTAGGTTTAAGGATCAAAGGTTAGGGTTATTTTTCGCTGTAGTGTTAGGGTTAGGGATAAGGGATCCCATTAGCATTAAGGGTCTTCCTTACTGTAGGGTTAAGGGTTAGGCTTAGAGTTAAAGGTTAAGGTTAGGGTCAGTGTTAAGATTTAGGGTGAGGGTTAACGGTTAGGGTAAAGGTTAAGCGTTAGGGTTAGGGATTAGTGATTAGGGTTTTTGGTTAGTGTTAGGGTTAGCGGTTAGGAGTTAGTGTTTTATGAAGGGGTATGGTTAGAATTAGGATTGGGGTTAGAGTTAGGGTGAGGTATAGGGGTTAGGTTTAGGGATTAGTTTTAGGGTAAAAGGATAGATTAGGGTTACGGGTTGGGCTTAGGTTTAGGGTTAAAGTTTACTGCTGGGGTTAGGGATAGGGTTCAGGGTTAGCTTTAGGTGTTCTGGTTAGGGTTAGGTGTTAGGTTAGTGTCAGGGTTAGGTCTAGTCGTGAGGATAAGGTTTAGGGTTAGCTTTAAGAGCTAGGGTTAGGTTTAATGGTTAGGATTAGGATTAGGGTTAAGGGTTAGGGTAAGGCTTAGGGGTTAGGGTGAAGGGTTAGGGTCAAGGGTTAGGGTTTTTGTTAGGCATAGCGTTGGGGTTAGAAGTAAGGGTTACTGTCAGTGTTAGGGTTGTAGGTAGGGTTACGGTTAGGCTTAGCGGTTTAGAATTAGGGTTAGGGATTAGGTGTCACAGTGATGACCAGGAGATAGGGTTAGAATTATGGGATGGGGTTGTTCTCAGGAAATGGGTTATGCATTAACGTTAGGATAAGAGGTTAAAGTTAGGCGCACGGTGAGGTTTACGTGTTAAGGGGAGAAATAGGAACAGGGTTGGGTGTTATGTTCAGGGTTAGGGTTATCTGTTAAAGGTATTGTTTATGCTTAGCGCACGGGCCCTGTCTGCATTAGGCGGGCAAGGGGAGTTTAGGGGGCTGGGATTGTACCCGGGAACGCACTCTATCATACTCTGGGTATGGGCCCGTGGGTTTCATGCAGGACACAGTGGTAGAGCCTCCTTTCACGCATGGCATGGGAGAATTGCAGGCTTTCTAAACTCTAAGAAAGCAAGAAGTCTGAGAATTAGATTTAGGGTTAGGATTCTGGTTAGGGTTAAGGATGAAGTTTAGTGTTAGGGTGAGGGCTTAGGGTTAGGGAATGGGGTTAGGGTTAAAGGTTACTCTTAGGTTTAACGGTTACACTTTGGCTCAGGGTTGAGTTTTACGGTTAGGGTTAAGATGAGGGGTTAGGGTTTGGTACAGGGTTAGGGTTAAGTGTTAGGTGTACGGTTGAAGATTAGGATTAGGGTTAGGATTAAAGGTTAGCGTGAGAGTTAACGCTTAGGGTTAAGGTTAAGAGTTAGGGTTTAGTGTTAGGGTTAGGGTTAGTTTTAGGGTTAGAGTTATGTGCTATGGTTTGTGTTAGAGGTTAGGGTTAGGTTTACTGGTCACGGTTAGGGTTACGTTTAGGGGTTAGCATTAGGGTTAGGATTAGGGTTAGGGTTAAGGGATAGGATTAGGGTTAAGTGTTTGGCTTAGGGTTAGGGTTTAGTGTTAGGGTTAGCATTAAGGATTAGGGTTAGGGTCAGGGTTAAATGCTTGGGTGCGGGTAATGGTTAGGGTCAGGCTTAAGGTTCACGGATAGGGTTAGTGTTAAGGGTTACGGGTAGGTTTAGGGTTCAGGGTTAGAGTTATCATTAGGGCTTAAGGTTAGGATTAGGCGGTAGGTTAGATTTAGGGTTAGAGCTAGGCGTTAGGGTAAGGGCTAGCGTTAGGGTTAAGAGATAGGGTTAGGTTTAATGCTTAGGATTAGGGTTAGGGTTTGGGGTTAAAGTAAGTGTTAGGGGTTAGGTTTAAGGATCAAAGGTTAGGGTTATTTTTCGCTGTAGTGTTAGGGTTAGGGATAAGGGATCCCATTAGCATTAAGGGTCTTCCTTACTGTAGGGTTAAGGGTTAGGCTTAGAGTTAAAGGTTAAGGTTAGGGTCAGTGTTAAGATTTAGGGTGAGGGTTAACGGTTAGGGTAAAGGTTAAGCGTTAGGGTTAGGGATTAGTGATTAGGGTTTTTGGTTAGTGTTAGGGTTAGCGGTTAGGAGTTAGTGTTTTATGAAGGGGTATGGTTAGAATTAGGATTGGGGTTAGAGTTAGGGTGAGGTATAGGGGTTAGGTTTAGGGATTAGTTTTAGGGTAAAAGGATAGATTAGGGTTACGGGTTGGGCTTAGGTTTAGGGTTAAAGTTTACTGCTGGGGTTAGGGATAGGGTTCAGGTTTAGCTTTAGGGGTTCTGGTTAGGGTTAGGTGTTAGGTTAGTGTCAGGGTTAGGTCTAGTCGTGAGGATAAGGTTTAGGGTTAGCTTTAAGAGCTAGGGTTAGGTTTAATGGTTAGGATTAGGATTAGGGTTAAGGGTTAGGGTAAGGCTTAGGGGTTAGGGTGAAGGGTTAGGGTCAAGGGTTAGGGTTTTTGTTAGGCATAGCGTTGGGGTTAGAAGTAAGGGTTACTGTCAGTGTTAGGGTTGTAGGTAGGGTTATGGTTAGGGTTAGCGGTTTAGAATTAGGGTTAGGGATTAGGTGTCACAGTGATGACTAGGAGATAGGGTTAGAATTATGGGATAGGGGTTGTTCTCAGGAAATGGGTTATGCATTAACGTTAGGATAAGAGGTTAAAGTTAGGCGGACGGTGAGGTTTACGTGTTAAGGGGAGAAATAGGAACAGGGTTGGGTGTTATGTTCAGGGTTAGGGTTATCTGTTAAAGGTATTGTTTATGCTTAGCGCACGGGCCCTGTCTGCATTAGGCGGGCGGGGGGAGTTTAGGGGGCTGGGATTGTACCCGGGAACCCACTCTATCATACTCTGGGTATGGGCCCGTGGGTTTCATGCAGGACACAGTGGTAGAGCCTCCTTTCACGCATGGTATGGGAGGATTGCAGGCTTTCTAAACTCTAAGAAAGCAAGAAGTCTGAGAATTAGATTTAGGGTTAGGATTCTGGTTAGGGTTAAGGATGAAGTTTAGTGTTACGGTGAGGGCTTGGGGTTAGGGATTATGTTTAGGGTTAAAGGTTACTCTTATGTTTAACGGTTACACTTTGGTTTAGGGTTGAGGTTTACGGTTAGGGTTAAGATGAGGGGTTAGGGTTTGGGACAGGGTTAGGGTTAAGTGGTAGGTTTAGGATTGAAGATTAGGATTAGGGTTAGGATTAAAGGTTAGCGTGAGAGTTAACGCTTAGGGTTAAGGTTAAGAGTTAGGGTTTAGTGTTAGGTTTAGGGTTAGTGTTAGGGTTAGAGTTATGTGCTATGGTTTGTGTTAGAGGTTAGGGTTAGGTTTACTGGTCACGGTTAGGGTTACGTTTAGGGGTTAGCATTAGGGTTAGGGTTAGGGTTAGGGTTAAGGGATAGGATTAGGGATAAGTGTTGGGCTTAGGGTTAGGGTTTAGAGTTAAGGTTAGCATTAAGGATTAGGGTTAGGGTCAGGGTTAAATGCTTGGGTGCGGTAATGGTTAGGGTCATGGTTAAGGTTCACGGATAGGGTTAGTGTTAAGGGTTACGGGTAGGTTTAGGGTTCAGGGTTAGTGTTAGCATTAGGGCTTAAGGTTAGGATTAGGCGGTAGGTTAGATTTAGGGTTAGATCTAGGCGTTAGGGTAAGGGCTAGCGTTAGGGTTAAGAGATAGGGTTAGGTTTAATGCTTAGGATTAGGGTTAGGGTTTGGGGTTAAAATAAGTGTTAGGGGTTAGGTTTAAGGATCCAAGGTTAGGGTTATTTTTAGCTGTAGTGTTGGGGTTAGGGATAAGGGATCCCATTAGCATTAATGGTCTTCCTTACTGTAGGGTTAAGGGTTAGGCTTAGAGTTAAAGGTGAAGGTTAGGGTCAGTGTTAAGATTTAGGGTGAGGGTTAACGGTTAGGGTAAAGGTTAAGCGTTAGGGTTAGGGATTAGTGATTAGGGTTTTTGGTTAGTGTTAGGGTTAGCGGTTAGGAGTTAGTGTTTTATGAAGGGGTATGGTTAGAATTAGGATTGGGCTTAGAGATAGGGTGAGGTATAGGGGTTAGGTTTAGGGGTTAGTTTTAGGGTAAAGGATGGGATTAGGGTTACGGGTTGGGCTTTGGTTTAGGGTTAAAGTTTACTGCTAGCGTTAGGGATAGGGTTCAGGGTTAGCTTTAGGGGTTCTGGTTAGGGTTAGGTGTTAGGTTAGTGTCAGGGTTAGGACTAGTCGTGAGGGTAAGGTTTAGGGTTAGCTTTAAGAGCTAGGGTTAGGTTTAATGGTTAGGATTAGGATTAGGGATAAGGGTTAGGGTAAGGCTTGGGGTTTAGGGTGAAGGGTTAGGGTCAAGGGTTGGGGTTTTTGTTAGGCATAGCGTTGGGGTTAGAAGTAAGGGTTACTGTCAGTGTTAGGGTTGTAGGTAGGGTTACGGTTAGGGTCAGCGGTTTAGAATTAGGGTAGGGATTAGGTGTCACAGTGATGACTAGGAGATAGGGTTAGAATTATGGGATGGGGTTGTTCCCAGGAAATGTGTTATGCATTAACGTTAGGATTAGAGGTTAAAGTTAGGCGCACGGTGAGGATTACGTGTTAAGTTGAGAAATAGGAACAGGGTTGGGTGTTATGTTCAGGGTTAGGGTTATCTGTTAAAGGTATTGTTTATGCTTAGCGCACGGGCCCTGTCTGCATTAGGCGGGCGGGGGGAGCTTAGGGGGCTGGGATTGTACCCGGGAACTCATCTATCATACTCTGGGTATGGGCCCGTGGGTTTCATGCAGGACACAGTGGTAGAGCCTCCTTTCACGCATGGCATGGGAGGATTGCAGGCTTTCTAAACTCTAAGAAAGCAAGAAGTCTGAGAATTAGATTTAGGGTTAGGATTATGGTTAGGGTAAAGGATGAAGTGTATGTTAGGGTGAGGGATTAGGGTTAGGGATTAGGGTTAGGGTTAAAGGTTACTCTTAGGTTTAACGGTTACACTTTGGTTTAGGGTTGAGGTTTACGGTTAGGGTTAAGATGAGGGGTTAGGGTTTGGTACAGGGTTAGGGTTAAGTGTTAGGTTTAGGGTTGAAGATTAGGATTAGGGTTAGGATTAAAGGATAGCATGAGAGTAACGCTTAGGATTAAGGTTAAGAGTTAGGGTTTAGGGTTAATGTTAGGGTTAGGGTTAGTTTTAGGGTTAGAGTTATGTGCTATGGTTTGTGTTAGAGGTTAGGGTTAGGTTTACTGGTCACGGTGAGGATTACGTTTAGGGGTTAGCATTAGGGTTAGGATTAAGAGATAGGATTAGGTTTAAGTGTTGGGCTTAGGGTTAGGGTTTAGTGTTAGGGTTATCATTAAGGATTAGGGGTAGCGTGAGAGTTAACGCTTAGGGTTAAGGTTAAGAGTTAGGGTTTAGGGTTAGGGTTAGGGTTGGGGTTAGGGTAGGGGTAGGGTTACGGTTAGGGTAAGGGTAAGGTTAGGGTTAGGGTTAGGGCTTGGGGTTAGGGTTAGGGTTAGGTGTTATGGTTAAGGTTGAGGTTCGGGGGTTAGGGTTAGGGTTAGGGTTAGGGGGTTAGGGTTAGGGTTAGGGTTGTGTTAGGGGTTACGGTTAGGGTTAGGGTTGGGTTAGGGGTTAGGGTTAGGGTTAGGGTTAGGGTAGGGTTAGGGTTAGGGTAGGGTTAGGGTTTAGGGGTTAGGGTTAGGGTTAGCGGTTAGGGTTAGGGTTTTAGGGTTAGGGTTAGGGTTAGGGGTTAGGGTTGGGTTAGGGTTAGCGTTAGGGTTAGGGTAGGGTTAGGGGTTTAGGGTTAGGGTTAGGGGTTAGGGTTAGGGTTAGGGGTTAGGGTTAGTGTTCGGGTTGGGGTTAGGGTTAGGTTTTAGGCGTTGCGGTTAGGGATAGGGTTAGGGGTTAGGGTTAGGGTTAGGGGTTAGGGTTAGGGTTAGGGTAGGGTTAGAGTAAGGGTTAGGGGTTAGGGTTAGGGTTAGGGGTTAGGGTTAGGGTTAGGTGTTAGGGTTAGGCTTAGGGTTTGGGGTTGGGGGTAGGGGTAGGGTTAGGGTTAGGGGTTAGGGTTAGCGTTAGGGGTTAGGGTTAGGGGTTAGGGGTAGGGTTAGGATTAGGGGTTTGGGGTTGGGGTTCGGGTTGTGGTTAGGGTTAGGTTTAGGGGTAGGGGTTGGGGTTAGGGTTAGGGTTAGGGGTCGTGGTTGGGGTTCGGGTTAGGGTTACGGGTTAGGGTTAGGGTTAAGGGTTAGGGGTTAGGGTTAGGGTTAGGGGTTAGGGTTAGGGGTTAGGGTTAGGGTTAGGGGTTAGGGTTAGGGTTAGGGGTTAGGGTTAGGGTTAAGGGTTAGGGTTAGAGGTTAGGGTTAGGGTTAGGGTAGGGTTAGGGTTAGGGTTAGGGTAGGGTTAGGGTTAGGGGTTAGGGGTTGGGGTTGGGGTTGGGGTTAGGGTTAAGGGTTAGGGTTAGGGTTAGGGGTAGGGGTTGGGGTTAGGGTTTGGGTTAGGGGTTAGGGTTAGGGTTAGGGTTAAGGGTTAGGGTTAGAGGTTAGGGTTAGGGTTAGGGTAGGGTTAGGGTTAGGGGTTAGGGGTTGGGGTTGGGGTTGGGGTTAGGGTTAGGGTTAGGGGTAGGGGTTGGTGTTAGGTTTAGGGTTAGGGATTAGGGTTGGGGTTGGGGTTAGGTTTAGGATTAGGGGTTGGGGTTAGGGTTAGGGTTAGGGATTAGGGTTGGGGTTAGGGTTAGGGTTAGCGTTAGGGGTTGGGGTTGGGGTTCGTGTTAGGGTTAGGGTTTAGGGTTAGGGATAGGTGTTAGGGTTAGGGTTAGGGGTTGGGGTTGGGATTGGGGTTAGGGGTTGGGTAGGGGTAGGGGTAGAGTTAGGGTTAGGGGTTAGGGTTATGGTTAGGGTTAGGGTAGGTTTAGGGTTAGGGGTTAGGGTTAGAGGTTAGGGATAGGGTTAGGGTTAGGGGTTAGGGTTAGGGGTTAGGGTGAGGGTTTGGGGTTGGGGTTGGGGTTGGGGTTAGGGTTAGGGGGTAGGGGTAGGCATAGGGATAGGGGTAGGGTTAGGGTTAGGGGTTTAAGGTTAGGGGGTTAGGGTTATGGTTAGGGGTTAGGGTTAGGGTTAGGGTTAGGGTAGGGGTAGTGTAGGGGTAGGGTTAGGGTTAGGGTAGGGGTTAGGGTTGGGGTTAGGGTTAGGGTTAGGGGTTGGGTTTCGGGTTAGGGGTAGGGGTAGGGGTAGGGTTAGGGTTAGGGTTATGTGTTAGGGTTTGTGTTAGAGGTTATGGTTAGGTTTACTGTTCCTGGTTAGAGTTACGTTTAGGGGTTAGCATTAGGGTTAGGGATTAGGTTTAGGGTAAGTGTTTAGGGTTAGTGTTGGGCTTTAGGCTCGGGGCTTAGGTTCAGGGTCAGAGGTTAGGGTTGGTGGTAGGGCTTAGATTTAGCGGTCAGTTTAAGGGCACAGGACCTGGTTAATCTACGGTGAGAGGGGTGTGGTCGGAGTCACCACAAAAGCACAACATCATTCCCTGGGCCTTGGGACAAAACCTACATGCAGGACTCAGGCAGAGCCTCATCTCACACATGGCATGGCTGTATTGTAGGCTTGCTTCACTCTGGGAATGGAAGTAGTGTGAGAATTAGGGTTAGGTTTGGGGTTAGGGGTTTCGAGTTAGGGGTTAGGTTTCGAGTCAGGGTCAGGTGCTAGGGATTAGTGGTTAGGTTTAGAGTTAGTGTTAGGGGTTAGGTGTTAAGTCTGGGTTGGGGGCCAGGGTTAGGTTTAGGGTTGGGGTTAGCGTTAGGGTTAGGGGTTAGGGTTAAGGGATAGGGTTAGGGTTAAGGGTTAGGCTTAGGGTTAGGGTTCAGGGTTAGGGTTAAGGTTTAGGGTTAGAGTCAGGGTTAAGTGTTAGGGTGAGGCTTAACAGTTAGGGTTAGGGTTAGGGGGTTAGGAATAGGGTTAGGGTTAAGGGTTAGGGTTATGGTTCAGGTTTAAGGTTAGGATTAGGGGTTAGGGTTAGTGTTAACTGTAGGTCAGTGTTGGGGATAGATCTCTAGGCATTAGCGTATAGGTTAGGGTTAGGGTTAAGTAGGGTTATGTTTAATGGTTAGGATTGGGATTAGCGTTAAGGGTTAGGGTTAAGCTTTAGGGGTTATGACTGAGGATCAATGGTTAGGGTTATTTCTAGGCGTAGGGTTAGGGTAAGGGTTTTAGGGTTAGTGTTAGTGTTGTTGGTAGGGTTAAGGTTAGGGTTGGCGTTTCTGAATTAGGGATTAGGTGTTATGGTTATGGCTAGGAATTAGGGTTAGAATTACGGTATAGGGCTTGTTCTCAGGGTGTCATGCATTATCGTTAAGATAAGGGGTTAAGTTAGGGTTAGGGTGAGGTTTACGTGTTAAGGTGAGCAGTAGGATCAGGGTTAGGTGTTATGTTCTGGGTTAGGGTTATGGGTGTGGGGTAGGGTTAACGCTTAGGGCACGGGCCCTGTATGCACTAGGAGGCGAAGTTAGGGGTCTGTGATGGTCGCTGGGAGCCCACTCTATCGTACGCAGTGTATGGGCCTCTGGGTTTCATGCAGGACACTGTGGCAGAGCGGGCTTTCATGCATGGCTTAGTAGGATTGTAGGCTTTCAAAACTCTGAGAAAGCAAGTCTGAGAATTAGATTTAGGGTTAGGATTACGGTACGGTTTAGGGATGCAGATTAGCGATAGGGTGAGGGCTTAGGGTTAGGGGTTAGGGTTAGGGTTAGGGTTGTTGGCAGGGTGAAGGTTAGGGTTGGCATTTTAGAATTAGGGATGAGGTGTTACGGTTATGGCTAGGGGTTAGGATTAGAATTATGGGATAGGGCTTCTTCTCAGGGTGTTATGCATTAAGGTTAAGATAAGGGGATAAGTTAGGGTTACGGGGAGGTTTATGTTTTAAGGTGAGCAATAGGATCAGGGTCAGGTGCTATGTTCAGGGTGAGGGTTATCTGTTAGGGGTAGTGTTTATACTTAGCGTACAGGCCCTGTCTGCACTGGGCGGGGGGCTGGGGTTAGGGGGATGGGATTGTCCCCGGGAACCCACTCTATCATACGCTAGGTATGGGCTCCTGGTTTCATGCAAGAGAGAGCTGCAGAGCCCCCTTTTACTCATGGCATGGGAGGATTTTAGGCTTTCTAAACTCTAAGAAAGCAAGAAGTCCGAGAATTAGATTTAGGGGTAGGATTATGATAATGTTTAGGGTTAGGGTTAGTGTTAAGGTGGGGTCTTAGGGTTAGGGGTTAGGGTTAGAGGTTAGTGTTAGGTGTAACAGTTACAGTTAGGTTTATGGTTAAGTTTCAGGGTTAGGGTTAAGGTTTGGGTTTAGCGTTTGGCACAGGGTTAGGCTTCAGTGTTAGCTTTATGGTTAAAGATTAGGATTAGGGTTAGTGTGAGGGTTAATGGTAAGGGTCAAGATTAAGGGTTAGGGTTGGGGTTAGGGTTAGGTTTAGGGTTAGGGCTTAGGGTTAGGGGATAGGATTAGGGTTAAGTGTTGGGCTTATGGTTAGGGTTAAAGTTTAGTGTTAGGGTTAATGTTTAGTGTTATGGTCCAGTTTAAGTGTTAGGGTGAGGGTTAACAGTTAGGATTAGGCTTAGGGGTTAGGGATATAGTGAAGGTTCAGTGTTAGGGTTAGGTTTAGGGTTCAGGGTTAGGGTTAGCTTTAGGGGATATGGTTAGGGTTAGGTGTTAGGTTAGTGTCAGGGTTAGGTCTGGTCGTGAGGGTAAGGTTTAGGGTTAGCTTTAAGAGCTAGGGTTAGGTTTAATGGTTAGGATTAGGATTACGGTTAAAGGTTAGAGTAATGCTCAGGGGTTAGGGTGAAGGGTGAAGGGTTAGGGCTTTTGTTAGGCATAGCGTTGGGGTTAGAACTAAGGGTTCCTGGCCGGGCGCGGTGGCTCACGCCTGTAATCCTAGCACTCTGGGAGGCCGAGGTGGGCGGATCGTTTGAGCTCAGGAGTTCGAGACCAGCCTGAGCAAGAGCGAGACCCCATCTCTACTAAAAATAGAAAGAAATTATATGGACAACTAAAATATATATATACAAAAAATTAGCCGGGCATGGTGGTGCATGCCTGTAGTCCCAGCTACTCGGGAGGCTGAGACAAGAGGATCGCTTGAGCTCAGGAGTTTGAGGTTGCTGTGAGCTAGGCTGACGCCACGGCACTCACTCTAGCCTGGGCAACAGAGTGAGACTCTGTCTCAAAAAAAAAAAAAAAAAAAAAAAAAAGAACTAAGGGTTCCTGTCAGTGTTAGGGTTGTAGGCAGCGTTACGGTTAGGCTTAGCGGTGGAGAATTAGGGTTAGGGATTAGGTGTTACAGTTATGACTAGGAGATAGGGTTAGAATTATGGGATAGGGGATGTTCTCAGGGAATGGGTTATGCATTAACGTTACGTTAAGAGGTTAAAGTTAGGCTCACGGTGAGGTTTACGTGTTAAGGGGAGAAATAGGAACAGGGTTAGGTGCCATGTTCAGGGTTAGGGTTATCTGTTAAAGGTATCATTTATGCTTAGCGCACGGGCCCTGTCGGCATTAGGCTGGGGGGAGGTTAGGGGGCTGGCATTGTCACCGGGAACCCACTGTATCTGACTCTGGGTATGGGCCCGTGGATTTCATGCAGGACACAGTGGTAGAGCCTCCTTTCACACATGGCACGGGACGATTGCAGGCTTTCTAAACTCTAAGAAAGCAAGAAGTCTGAGAATTAGATTTAGGGTTAGGATTATGGTTAGGGTTCAGGATGAAGTGTAGTGTTATGGTGAGGGGATAGGGTTACAGATTAGGGTTACGGTTTAAGGTTACTGTTAGGTTTAACGGTTACAGTTCGTTTTGGGGTTGAGGTTTGCGGATAGGGTTAAGATGAGGGGTCAGGGTTTGGTACAGGGTTAGGGTTGTGTTCGGTTTAGGGTTGAAGATTAGGATTAGGGTTAGGATTAAAGGTTAGCATGAGAGTTATCGGTTAAGATTAAGGTTAAGGGTTAGGGTTAGGGTTTAGGTTTAGGGTTAAGGGTTAGGGTTAGTTTTAGGGTTAGAGTTATGTGTTAGGGTTTGTGTTAGAGGTTAGGGTTAGGTTTACTGTTCGTGGTTAGAGTTACGTTTAGGGGTTAGCATTAGGGTTAGGGATTAGGTTTAGGGTAAGTGTTTAGAGTTAGTGTTGGGCTTTAGGCTCGGGGCTTAGGTTCAGGGTCAGAGGTTAGGGTTGGTGGTAGGGCTTAGATTTAGCGGTCAGTTTAAGGGCACAGGACCTGGTTAATCTACGGTGAGAGGGGTGTGGTCGGAGTCACCACAAAAGCACAACATCATTCCCTGGGCCTTGGGACAAAACCTACATGCAGGACTCAGGCAGAGCCTCATCTCACACATGGCATGGCTGTATTGTAGGCTTGCTTCACTCTGGGAATGGAAGTAGTGTGAGAATTAGGGTTAGGTTTGGGGTTAGGGGTTTCGAGTTAGGGGTTAGGTTTCGAGTCAGGGTCAGGTGCTAGGGATTAGTGGTTAGGTTTAGAGTTAGTGTTAGGGGTTAGGTGTTAAGTCTGGGTTGGGGGCCAGGGTTAGGTTTAGGGTTGGGGTTAGCGTTAGGGTTAGGGGTTAGGGTTAAGGGATAGGGTTAGGGTTAAGGGTTAGGCTTAGGGTTAGGGTTCAGGGTTAGGGTTAAGGTTTAGGGTTAGAGTCAGGGTTAAGTGTTAGGGTGAGGCTTAACAGTTAGGGTTAGGGTTAGGGGGTTAGGAATAGGGTTAGGGTTAAGGGTTAGGGTTATGGTTCAGGTTTAAGGTTAGGATTAGGGGTTAGGGTTAGTGTTAACTGTAGGTCAGTGTTGGGGATAGATCTCTAGGCATTAGCGTATAGGTTAGGGTTAGGGTTAAGTAGGGTTATGTTTAATGGTTAGGATTGGGATTAGCGTTAAGGGTTAGGGTTAAGCTTTAGGGGTTATGACTAAGGATCAATGGTTAGGGTTATTTTTAGGCGTAGGGTCAGGGTAAGGGTTTTAGGGTTAGTGTTAGTGTTGTTAGTAGGGTTAAGGTTAGGGTTGGCGTTTCAGAATTAGGGATTAGGTGTTATGGTTACGGCTAGGAGTTAGGGTTAGAATTACGGTATAGGGCTTGTTCTCAGGGTGTCATGCATTATCGTTAAGATAAGGGGTTAAGTTAGGGTTAGGGTGAGGTTTACGTGTTAAGGTGAGCAGTAGGATCAGGGTTAGGTGTTATGTTCTGGGTTAGGGTTATGGGTGTGGGGTAGGGTTTATGCTTAGGGCACGGGCCCTGTATGCACTAGGAGGCGAAGTTAGGGGTCTGTGATGGTCGCTGGGAGCCCACTCTATCGTACGCAGTGTATGGGCCTCTGGGTTTCATGCAGGACACTGTGGCAGAGCGGGCTTTCATGCATGGCTTAGTAGGATTGTAGGCTTTCAAAACTCTGAGAAAGCAAGTCTGAGAATTAGATTTAGGGTTAGGATTACGGTACGGTTTAGGGATGAAGATTAGCGATAGGGTGAGGGTTTAGGGTTAGGGGTTAGGGTTAGGGTTAGGGTTGTTGGCAGGGTGAAGGTTAGGGTTGGCATTTTAAAATTAGGGATGAGGTGTCACGGTTATGGCTAGGGGTTAGGATTAGAATTATGGGATAGGGCTTCTTCTCAGGGTGTTATGCATTAAGGTTAAGATAAGGGGATAAGTTAGGGTTACGGGGAGGTTTATGTTTTAAGGTGAGCAATAGGATCAGGGTCAGGTGCTATGTTCAGGGTGAGGGTTATCTGTTAGGGGTAGTGTTTATACTTAGCGTACAGGCCCTGTCTGCACTGGGCGGGGGGCTGGGGTTAGGGGGATGGGATTGTCCCCGGGAACCCACTCTATCATACGCTAGGTATGGGCTCCTGGTTTCATGCAAGAGAGAGCTGCAGAGCCCCCTTTTACTCATGGCATGGGAGGATTTTAGGCTTTCTAAATTCTAAGAAAGCAAGAAGTCCGAGAATTAGATTTAGGGGTAGGATTATGATAATGTTTAGGGTTAGGGTTAGTGTTAAGGTGGGGTCTTAGGGTTAGGGGTTAGGGTTAGAGGTTAGTGTTAGGTGTAACAGTTACAGTTAGGTTTATGGTTAAGTTTCAGGGTTAGGGTTAAGGTTTGGGTTTAGCGTTTGGCACAGGGTTAGGCTTCAGTGTTAGCTTTATGGTTAAAGATTAGGATTAGGGTTAGTGTGAGGGTTAATGGTAAGGGTCAAGATTAAGGGTTAGGGTTGGGGTTAGGGTTAGGTTTAGGGTTAGGGCTTAGGGTTAGGCTTAGGGTTAAGGGATAGGATTAGGGTTAAGTGTTGGGCTTATGGTTAGGGTTAAAGTTTAGTGTTAGGGTTAATGTTTAGTGTTATGGTCCAGTTTAAGTGTTAGGGTGAGGGTTAACAGTTAGGATTAGGCTTAGGGGTTAGGGATATAGTGAAGGTTCAGTGTTAGGGTTAGGTTTAGGGTTCAGGATTAGGGTTAGCTTTAGGGGTTATGGTTAGGGTTAGGTGTTAGGTTAGTGTCAGGGTTAGGTCTAGTCGTGAGGGTAAGGTTTAGGGTTAGCTTTAAGAGCTAGGGTTAGGTTTAATGGTTAGGAATAGGATTACGGTTAAAGGTTAGGGTAATGCTTAGGGGTTAGGGTGAAGGGTGAAGGGTTAGGGCTTTTGTTAGGCATAGCGTTGGGGTTAGAACTAAGGGTTCCTGTCAGTGTTAGGGTTGTAGGCAGCGTTACGGTTAGGCTTAGCGGTGGAGAATTAGGGTTAGGGATTAGGTGTTACAGTTATGACTAGGAGATAGGGTTAGAATTATGGGATAGGGGATGTTCTCAGGGAATGGGTTATGCATTAACGTTACGTTAAGAGGTTAAAGTTAGGCTCACGGTGAGGTTTACGTGTTAAGGGGAGAAATAGGAACAGGGTTAGGTGCCATGTTCAGGGTTAGGGTTATCTGTTAAAGGTATCATTTATGCTTAGCGCACGGGCCCTGTCGGCATTAGGCTGGGGGGAGGTTAGGGGGCTGGGATTGTCACCGGGAACCCACTGTATCGGACTCTGGGTATGGTCCCGTGGATTTCATGCAGGACACAGTGGTAGAGCCTCCTTTCACACATGGCACGGGACGATTGCAGGCTTTCTAAACTCTAAGAAAGCAAGAAGTCTGAGAATTAGATTTAGGGTTAGGATTATGGTTAGGGTTCAGGATGAAGTGTAGTGTTATGGTGAGGGGATAGGGTTACAGATTAGGGTTACGGTTTAAGGTTACTGTTAGGTTTAACGGTTACAGTTCGTTTTGGGGTTGAGGTTTGCGGATAGGGTTAAGATGAGGGGTCAGGGTTTGGTACAGGGTTAGGGTTGTGTTCGGTTTAGGGTTGAAGATTAGGATTAGGGTTAGGATTAAAGGTTAGCATGAGAGTTAACGGTTAAGATTAAGGTTAAGGGTTAGGGTTAGGGTTTAGGTTTAGGGTTAAGGGTTAGGGTTAGTTTTAGGGTTAGAGTTATGTGTTAGGGTTTGTGTTAGAGGTTAGGGTTAGGTTTACTGTTCGTGGTTAGAGTTACGTTTAGGGGTTAGCATTAGGGTTAGGGATTAGGTTTAGGGTAAGTGTTTAGAGTTAGTGTTGGGCTTTAGGCTCGGGGCTTAGGTTCAGGGTCAGAGGTTAGGGTTGGTGGTAGGGCTTAGATTTAGCGGTCAGTTTAAGGGCACAGGACCTGGTTAATCTACGGTGAGAGGGGTGTGGTCGGAGTCACCACAAAAGCACAACATCATTCCCTGGGCCTTGGGACAAAACCTACATGCAGGACTCAGGCAGAGCCTCATCTCACACATGGCATGGCTGTATTGTAGGCTTGCTTCACTCTGGGAATGGAAGTAGTGTGAGAATTAGGGTTAGGTTTGGGGTTAGGGGTTTCGAGTTAGGGGTTAGGTTTCGAGTCAGGGTCAGGTGCTAGGGATTAGTGGTTAGGTTTAGAGTTAGTGTTAGGGGTTAGGTGTTAAGTCTGGGTTGGGGGCCAGGGTTAGGTTTAGGGTTGGGGTTAGCGTTAGGGTTAGGGGTTAGGGTTAAGGGATAGGGTTAGGGTTAAGGGTTAGGCTTAGGGTTAGGGTTCAGGGTTAGGGTTAAGGTTTAGGGTTAGAGTCAGGGTTAAGTGTTAGGGTGAGGCTTAACAGTTAGGGTTAGGGTTAGGGGGTTAGGAATAGGGTTAGGGTTAAGGGTTAGGGTTATGCTTCAGGTTTAAGGTTAGGATTAGGGGTTAGGGTTAGTGTTAACTGTAGGTCAGTGTTGGGGATAGATCTCTAGGCATTAGCGTATAGGTTAGGGTTAGGGTTAAGTAGGGTTATGTTTAATGGTTAGGATTGGGATTAGCGTTAAGGGTTAGGGTTAAGCTTTA
>NW_027182861.1:150000-180000 GCF_041146395.1 Eulemur rufifrons | reverse complement strand
GGTTAGGGTTAGGGTTAGGGGTTAGGGTTAGGGTAAGGGTAAGGGTAAGGGTTAGGGTAAGGGTAAGGGTTAGGGTTAGGTGTTAGGGTTAGGGTTACGGTTAGGGTTGGGTTAGGGTGAGATTAGGGTTAGGGTTAGGGATTAGGGTAAGGGTTAGGGGTTAGGGTTAGGGGTTAGGGTAGGGGTTAGGGTTGGGGTTGGGGTTGGGGTTAGGGGTTAGGGTTAGGGTTGGGGTGAGGGTTAGGTTTAGGGCTTAGGGTTAGGGTTAGGGTTAGGTTACGGTTAGGGTTAAGCGATACGATTAGGGTTAAGTGTTGGGCTTAGGGTGAGGGTTTAGTGTTAGGGTTATCATTAAGGATTAGGTTTAGGGTCAGGGTTAAATGCTTGGGTGCGGGTAATAGTTAGGGTCAGAGTTAAGGTTCACGGATAGGGTTAGTGTTAAGGGTTACGGGTAGGCTTAGGGTTCAGGGTTAGAGTTATCATTAGGGCTTAAGGTTAGGATTAGGCGGTAGGTTAGATTTAGGGTTAGAGCTAGGCGTTAGGGTAAGGGCTAGGGCTAGGGTTAAGAGATAGGGTTAGGTTTAATGCTTAGGATTAGGGTTAGGGTTTGGGGTTAAAGTAAGTGTTAGGGGTTAGGTTTAAGGATCGAAGGTTAGGGTTATTTTTAGCTGTAGTGTTAGGGTTAGGGATAAGGGATCCCATTAGCATTAAGGGTCTTCCTTACTGTAGGGTTAAGGGTTAGGCTTAGAGTTAAAAGTTAAGGTTAGGGTCAGTGTTAAGATTTAGGGTGAGGGTTAACGGTTAGGGTAAAGGTTAAGCGTTAGGGTTAGGGATTAGTGATTAGGGTTTTTGGTTAGTGTTAGGGTTATCGGTTAGGAGTTAGTGTTTTATGAAGGGGTATGGTTAGAATTAGGATTGGGGTTAGAGTTAGGGTGAGGTATAGGGGTTAGGTTTAGGGGTTAGTTTTAGGGTAAAAGGATAGGATTAGGGTTACGGGTTGGGCTTAGGTTTAGGGTTAAATTTACTGCTAGGGTTAGCGATAGGGTTCAGGGTTAGGTTTAGGGGTTCTGGTTAGGGTTAGGTGTTAGGTTAGTGTCAGCGTTAGGTCTAGTCGTGAGGGTAAGGTTTAGGGTTAGCTTTAAGAGCTAGGGTTAGGTTTAATGGTTAGGATTAGGATTAGGGTTAAGGGTTAGGGTAAGGCTTAGGGGTTAGGGTGAAGGGTTAGGGTCAAGGGTTAGGGTTTTTGTTAGGCATAGCGTTGGGGTTACAAGTAAGGATTACTGTCAGTGTCAGGGTTGTAGGTAGGGTTACGGTTAGGGTTAGCGGTTTAGAATTAGGGTTAGGGATTAGGTGTCACAGTGATGACTAGGAGATAGGGTTAGAATTATGGGATAGGGGTTGTTCTCAGGAAATGGGTTATGCATTAACGTTAGGATAAGAGGTTAAAGTTAGGCGCACGGTGAGGTTTACGTGTTAAGGGGAGAAATAGGAACAGGGTTGGGTGTTATGTTCAGGGTTAGGGTTATCTGTTAAAGGTATTGTTTATGCTTAGCGCACGGGCCCTGTCTGCATTGGTCGGGCGGGGGGAGTTTAGGGGGCTGGGATTGTACCCGGGAACCCACTCTATCATACTCTGGGTATGAGCCCGTGGGTTTCATGCAGGACGCAGTGGTAGAGCCTCCTTTCACGCATGGCATGGGAGGATTGCAGGCTTTCTAAACTCTAAGAAAGAAAGAAGTCTGAGAATTAGATTTAGGGTTAGGATTATGGTTAGGGTTAAGGATGAAGTTTAGTGTTAGGGTGAGGGCTTAGGGTTAGGGATTAGGGTTAGGGTTAAAGGTTACTCTTAGGTTTAACGGTTACACTTTGGTTTAGGGTGGAGGTTTACGGTTAGGGTTAAGATGAGGGGTTAGGGTTTGGTACAGGGTTAGGGTTAAGTGTTAGGTTTAGGGTTGAAGATTAGGATTTGGGTTAGGATTAAAGGTTAGCATGAGAGTTAACTCTTAGGGTTAAGGTTAGGTGTTAGGGTTTAGGGTTAGGGTTAGGGTTAGGGTTAGTTTTAGGGTTAGAGTTATGTGCTATGGTTTGTGTTAGAGGTTAGGGTTAGGTTAACTGGTCACGGTTAGGGTTACGTTTAGGGGGTAGCATTAGGGTTAGGGTTAGGGTTAAGGGATAGGATTAGGGATAAGTGTTGGGCTTAGGTTTAGGGTTTAGTGTTAAGGTTAGCATTAAGGATTAGGGTTAGGGTCAGGGTTAAATGCTTGGGTGCGGGTAACGGTTAGGGTCAGGGTTAAGGTTCACGGATAGGGTTAGTTTTAAATGTTACGGGTAGGTTTAGGGTTCAGGGTTAGAGTTAGCATTAGGGCTTAAGGTTAGGATTAGGCGGTAGGTTCGATTTAGGGTTAGATCTAGGCATTAGGGTAAGGGCTAGCGTTAGGGTTAAGAGATAGGTTTAGGTTTAATGCTTAGGATTAGGGTTAGGGTTTGGGGTTAAAGTAAGTGTTAGGGGTTAGGTTTCAGGATCAAAGGTTAGGGTTATTTTTAGCTGTAGTGTTAGGGTTAGGGATAAGGGATCCCATTAGCATTAAGGGTCTTCCTTACTGTAGGGTTAAGGGTTAGGCTTAGAGTTAAAGGTTAAGGTTAGGGTCAGTGTTAAGATTTAGGATGAGGGTTAACGGTTAGGGTAAAGGTTAAGCGTTAGGGTTAGGGGTTAGTGATTAGGGATTTTGGTAGTGTTAGGGTTAGCGGTTAGGAGTTAGTGTTTTATGAAGGGGTATGGTTAGAATTAGGATTGGGGTTAGAGTTAGGGTGAGGTATAGGGGTTAGGTTTAGGGGTTAGTTTTAGGGTAAAAGGATAGGATTAGGGTTACGGGTTGGGCTTAGGTTTAGGGTTAAAGTTTACTGCTAGGGTTAGGGATAGGGTTCAGGGTTAGCTTTAGGGGTTCTGGTTAGGGTTAGGTGTTAGGTTCGTGTCAGGGTTAGGTCTAGTCGTGAGGGTAAGGTTTAGGGTTAGCTTTAAGAGCTAGGGTTAGGTTTAATGGTTAGGATTAGGATTAGGGTTAAGGGTTAGAGTAAGGCTTAGGGGTTAGGGTCAAGGGTTAGGGTCAAGGGTTAGGGTTTTTGTTAGGCATAGCGTTGGGGTTAGAAGTAAGGGTTACTGTCAGTGTTAGGGTTGTAGGTAGGGTTACGGTTAGGGTTAGCGGTTTAGAATTAGGGTTAGGGATTAGGTGTCACAGTGATGACTAGGAGATAGGGTTAGAATTATGGGATAGGGGTTGTTCTCAGGAAATAGGTTATGCATTAACGTTAGGATAAGAGGTTAAAGTTAGGCGCACGGTGAGGTTTACGTGTTAAGGGGAGAAATAGGAACAGGGTTGGGTGTTATGTTCAGGGTTAGGGTTATCTGTTAAAGGTATTGTTTATGCTTAGCGCACGGGCCCTGTCTGCATTAGGCGGGCGGGGGGAGTTTAGGGGGCTGGGATTGTACCCGGGAACCCACTCTATCATACTCTGGGTATGGGCCCGTGGGTTTCATGCAGGACACAGTGGTAGAGCCTCCTTTCACGCATGGCATGGGAGGATTGCAGGCTTTCAAAACCCTAAGAAAGCAAGAAGTATGAGATTTAGATTTAGGGTTAGGATTATGGTTAGGGTTAAGGATGAAGTTTAATGTTAGGGTGAGGGCTTAGGGTTAGGGATTAGGGTTAGGGTTAAAGGTTACTCTTAGGTTTAACGGTTACACTTTGGTTTAGGGTTGAGGTTTACGGTTAGGGTTAAGATGAGGGGTTAGGGTTTGGTACAGGGTTAGGGTTAAGTGTTAGGTTTAGGGTTGAAGATTAGGATTAGGGTTAGGATTAAAGGTTAGCGTAAGAGTTAACGCTTAGGGTTAAGGTTAAGAGTTAGGGTTTAGGGTTAGGGTTAGGGTTAGGGTTCGTTTTAGGGTTAGAGTTATGTGCTATGGTTTGTGTTAGAGGTTAGGGTTAGGTTTACTGGTCACGGTTAGGGTTATGTTTAGGGGGTAGCATTAGGGTTGGGGTTAGGGTTAGGGTTAAAGGATAGGATTAGGGATAAGTGTTGGGCTTAGGGTTAGGTTTTAGTGTTAGGGTTAGCATTAAGGATTAGGGTTAGGGTCAGGGTTAAATGTTTGGGTGCGCGTAATGGTTAGGGTCAGGGTTAAGGTTCACGGATAGGGTTAGTGTTAAGGGTTACGGGTAGGTTTAGGGTTCAGTGTTACTGTTAGCATTAGGGCTTAAGGTTAGGATTAGGCGGTAGGTTAGATTTAGGGTTAGATCTAGGCGTTAGGGTAAGGGCTAGCGTTAGGGTTAAGAGATAGGGTTAGGTTTAATGCTTAGGATTAGGGTTAGGGTTTCGGGTTAAAGTAAGTGTTAGGGGTTAGGTTTAAGGATCCAAGGTTAGGGTTATTTTTAGCTGTAGTGTTAGGGTTAGGAATAAGGGATCCCATTAGCATTAAGGGTCTTCCTTACTGTAGGGTTAAGGGTTAGGCTTAGAGTTAAAGGTTAAGGTTAGGGTCAGTGTTAAGATTTAGGGTGAGGGTTAACGGTCAGGGTAAAGGTTAAGCGTTAGGGTTAGGGATTAGTGATTAGGGTTTTTGGTTAGTGTTAGGGTTAGCGGTTAGGAGTTAGTGTTTTATGAAGGGGTATGGTTAGAATTAGGATTGGGTTTAGAGTTAGGGGGAGGTATAGGGGTTAGGTTTAGGGGTTAGTTTTAGGGTAAAAGGATAGGATTAGGGTTACGGGTTGGGCTTAGGTTTAGGGTTTAAGTTTACTGCTAGGGTTAGGGATAGGGTTCAGGGTTAGCTTTAGGGGTTCTGGTCAGGGTTAGGTGTTAGTTTAGTGTCAGTGTTAGGTCTAGTCGTGAGGGTAAGGTTTAGGGTTAGCTTTAAGAGCTAGGGTTAGGTTTAATGGTTAGGATTAGGATTAGGGTTAAGGGTTAGGGTAAGGCTTAGGGGTTAGGGTGAAGGGTTAGGGTCAAGCGTTAGGGTTTTTGTTAGGCATAGCGTTGGGGTTAGAAGTAAGGGTTACTGTCAGTGTTAGGGTTGTAGGTAGGGTTACGGTTAGGGTTAGCGGTTTAGAATTAGGGTTAGGGAATGGGTGTCACATTGATGACTAGGATATAGGGTTAGAATTATGGGATAGGGGTTGTTCTCAGGAAATGGGTTATGCATTAACGTTAGGATAAGAGGTTAAAGTTAGGCGCACGGTGAGGTTTACGTGTTAAGGGGAGACATAGCAACAGGGTTGGGTGTTATGTTCAGGGTTAGGGTTATCTGTTAAAGGTATTGTTTATGCTTAGCGCACGGGCCCTGTCTGCATTAGGCGGGCGGGGGGAGTTTAGGGGGCTGGTATTGTACCCGGGAACCCACTCTATCATACTCTGGGTATGGGCCCGTGGGTTTCATGCAGGACACAGTGGTAGAGCCTCCTTTCACGCATGGCATGGGAGGATTGCAGGCTTTCTAAACTCTAAGAAAGCAAGAAGTCTGAGAATTAGATTTAGGGTTAGGATTCTGGTTAGGGTTAAGGATGAAGTTTAGTGTTAGGGTGAGGGCTTAGGGTTAGGGATTAGGGTTAGGGTTAAAGGTTACTCTTAGTTTTAACGGTTACACTTTGGTTTAGGGTTGAGGTTTAAGGTTAGGGTTAAGATGAGGGATTAGGGTTTGGTACAGGGTTAGGGTTAAGTGTTAGGTTTAGGTTTGAAGATTAGGATTAGGGTTAGGCTTAAAGGTTAGCGTGAGAGTTAAGGCTTAGGGTTAAGGTTAAGAGTTAGGGTTAAGGGTTGGGGTTAGGGTTCGTTTTAGGGTTAGAGTTATGTGCTATGGTTTGTGTTAGAGGTTAGGGTTAGGTTTACTGGTCACAGTTAGGGTTACGTTTAGGGGTTAGCATTAGTGTTAGGGTTAGGGTTAGGGTTAAGGGATAGGATTAGGGTTAAGTGTTGGGCTTAGGGTTAGGGTTTAGTGTTAGGGTTAGCATTATGGATTAGTGTTAGGGTCAGGGTTAAATGCTTGGGTGCGGGTAATGGTTAGGGTCAGGGTTAGGGTTCACGGATAGGGTTAGTGTTAAGGGTTACGGGTAGGTTTAGGGTTCAGGGTTAGTGTTAGCATTAGGGCTTAAGGTTAGGATTAGGCGGTAGGTTAGATTTAGGGTTAGATCTAGGCGTTAGGGTAAGGGCTAGCGTTAGGGTTAAGAGATAGGGTTAGGTTTAATGCTTAGGATTAGGGTTAGGGTTTGGGGTTAAAGTAAGTGTTAGGGGTTAGGTTTAAGGATCCAAGGTTAGGGTTATTTTTAGCTGTAGTGTTAAGGTTAGGGATAAGGGATCCCATTAGCATTAAGGGTCTTCCTTACTGTAGGGTTAAGGGTTAGGCTTAGAGTTAAAGTTTAAGGTTAGGGTCAGTGTTAAGATTTAGTTTGAGGGTTAACGGTTAGGGTAAAGGTTAAGCGTTAGGGTTAGGGATTAGTGATTAGGGTTTTTGGTTAGTGTTAGGGTTAGCGGTTAGGAGTTAGTGTTTTATTAAGGGGTATGGTTAGAATTAAGATTCGGGTTAGAGTTACGGTGAGGTATAGGGGTTAGGTTTAGGGGTTAGTTTTAGGGTAAAAGGATAGGATTAGGGTTACGGGTTGGCCTTAGGTTTAGGGTTAAAGTTTACTGCTGGGGTTAGGGATAGGGTTCAGGGTTAGCTTTAGGGGTTCTGGTTAGGGTTAGGTGTTAGGTTAGTGTCAGGGTTAGGTCTAGTCGTGAGGGTAAGGTTTAGGGTTAGCTTTAAGAGCTAGGGTTAGGTTTAATGGTTAGGATTAGGATTAGGGTTAAGGGTTAGGGTAAGGCTTAGGGGTTAGGGTGAAGGGTTAGGGTCAAGGGTTAGGGTTTTTGTTAGGCATAGCGTTGGGGTTAGAAGTAAGGTTTACTGTCAGTGTTAGGGTTGTAGGTAGGGTTCCGGTTAGGGTTAGCGGTTTAGAATTAGGGTTAGGGATTAGGTGTCACAGTGATGACTAGGAGATAGGGTTAGAATTATGGGATAGGGGTTGTTCTCAGGAAATGGGTTATGCATTAACGTTAGGATAAGAGGTTAAAGTTAGGCGCACGGTGAGGTTTACGTGTTAAGGGGAGAAATAGGAACAGGGTTGGGTGTTATGTTCAGGGTTAGGGTTATCTGTTAAAGGTATTGTTTATGCTTATCGCACGGGCCCTGTCTGCATTAGGCGGGCGGGGGGAGTTCAGGGGGCTGGGATTGTACCCGGGAACCCACTCTATCATACTCTGGGTATGGGCCCGTGGGTTTCATGCAGGACACAGTGGTAGAGCCTCCTTTCACGCATGGCATGGGAGGATTGCAGGCTTTCTAAACTCTAAGAAAGCAAGAAGTCTGAGAATTAGATTTAGGGTTAGGATTCTGGTTAGGGTTAAGGATGAAGTTTAGTGTTAGGGTGAGGGCTTAGGGTTAGGGATTAGGGTTAGGGTTAAAGGTTACTCTTAGGTTTAACGGTTACACTTTGGTTTAGGGTTGAGGTTTACGGTTAGGGTTAAGATGAGGGGTTAGGGTTTGGTACAGGGTAAGGGTTAAGTGTTAGGGTTAGGGTTGAAGATTAGGATTCGGGTTAGGATTAAAGGTTAGCGTGAGAGTTAACGCTTAGGGTTAAGGTTAAGAGTTAGGGTTTAGGGTTAGTGTTAGGGTTAGTTTAAGGGTTAGACTTATGTGCTATGGTTTGTGTTAGAGGTTAGGGTTAGGTTTACTGGTCACGGTTAGGGATACTTTTAGGGGTTAGCATTAGGGTTAGGTTTAGGGTTAAGGGATAGGATTAGGGTTATGTGTTGGGCTTAGGGTTAGGTTTTAGTGTTAGGGTTAGCATTAAGGATTAGGGTTAGGGTCAGGGTTAAATGCTTGGGTGCGGGTAATGGTTAGGGTCAGGGTTTGGGTTCACGGATAGGGTTAGTGTCAAGGGTTACGGGTAGGTTTAGGGTTCAGTGTTAGTGTTAGCATTAGGGCTTAAGGTTAGGATTAGGCGGTAGGTTAGATTTAGGGTTAGATCTAGGCGTTAGGGTAAGGGCTAGCGTTAGGGTTAAGAGATAGGGTTAGGTTTAATGCTTAGGATTAGGGTGAGGGTTTGGGGTTAAAGTAAGTGTTAGGGGTTAGGTTTAAGGATCCAAGGTTAGTGTTATTTTTAGCTGTAGTGTTAGGGTTAAGGATAAGGGATCCCATTAGCATTAAGGGTCTTCCTTACTGTAGGGTTAAGGGTTAGGCTTAGAGTTAAAGGTTAAGGTTAGGGTCAGTGTTAAGATTTAGGGTGAGGGTTAACGGTTAGGGTAAAGGTTAAGTGTTAGGGTTAGGGATTAGTGATTAGGGTTTTTGGTTAGTGTTAGGGTTAGCGGTTAGGAGTTAGTGTTTTATGAAGGGGTATGGTTAGAATTAGGATTGGGGTTAGAGTTAGGGTGAGGTATACGGGTTAGGTTTAGGGGTTAGTTTTAGGGTAAAAGGATAGGATTAGGGTTACGGGTTGGGCTTAGGTTTAGGGTCAAAGTTTATTGCTAGGGTTAGGGATAGGGTTCAGGGTTAGCTTTAGGGGTTCTGGTTAGGGTTAGGTGTTAGATCAGTGTCACGGTTAGGTCTAGTCGTGAGGGTAAGGTTTAGGGTTAGCTTTAAGAGCTAGGGTTAGGTTTAATGGTTAGGATTAGGATTAGGGTTAAGGGTTAGGGTAAGGCTTAGGGGTTAGGGGGAAGGGTTAGGGTCAAGGGTTAGGGTTTTTGTCAGGCATAGCGTTGGGTTTAGAAGTAAGGGTTACTGTCAATGTTAGGGTTGTAGGTAGGGTTACGGTTAGGGTTAGCGGTTTAGAATTAGGGTTAGGGATTAGGTGTCACAGTGATGACTAGGAGATAGGGTTAGAATTATGGGATAGGGCTTGTTCTCAGGAAATGGGTTATGCATTAACATTAGGATAAGAGGTTAAGGTTAGGCGCACGGTGAGGTTTACGTGTTAAGGGGAGAAATAGGAACAGGGTTGGGTGTTATGTTCAGGGTTAGGGTTATCTGTTAAAGGTATTGTTTATGCTTAGCGCACGGGCCCTGTCTGCATTAGGCGGGCGGGGGGAGTTTAGGGGGCTGGGATTGTACCCGGGAACCGACTCTATCATACTCTGGGTATGTGCCCATGGGTTTAATGCAGGACACAGTGGTAGAGCCTCCTTTCACGCATGGCATGGGAGGATTGCAGGCTTTCTAAACTCTAAGAAAGCAAGAAGTCTGAGAATTAGATTTAGGGTTAGGATTATGGTTAGGGTTAAGGATGAAGTTTAGTGTTAGGGTGAGGGCTTAGGGTTAGGGATTAGGGTTAGGGTTAAAGGTTACTCTTAGGTTTAACGGTTACACTTTGGTTTAGGGTTCAGGTTTACGGTTAGGGTTAAGATGAGGGGTTAGGGTTTGGTACAGGTTTAGGGTTAAGTGTTAGGTTTAGGGTTGAAGATTAGGATCAGGGTTAGGATTAAAGGTTAGCGTGAGAGTTAACGCTTAGGGTTAAGGTTAAGAGTTAGGGTTTAGGGTTAGGGTTAGGGTTGGGTTTAGGGTTAGGGTTAGGTTTAGTTTTAGGGTTAGAGTTACGTGCTATGGTTTGTGTTAGAGGTTAGGGTTAGGTTTACTGGTCACAGTTAGGGTTACGTTTAGGGGGTAGCATTAGGGTTAGGGTTAGGGTTAAGGGATAGGATTAGGGTTAAGTGTTGGGCTTAGGGTTAGGGTTTAGTGTTAGGTTTATCATTAAGGATTAGGGTTAGGGTCAGGGTTAAATGCTTGGGTGCGGGTAATGGTTAGGGTCAGGGTTAAGGTTCACGGATAGGGTTAGTGTTAAGGGTTACTGGTCATGGTTAGGGTTACGTTTAGGGGATAGCATTAGTTTCAGGGTTAGGGTTAAGGGATAGTGTGGGGAGCGGTCTAGGCCTCCTAGTGTATCCGCCCAGGACATGCATAGTCAGGCCCTCCACCTATCCCTGTGGGACACGCTTGTGGGACACACCTATCCGGGGCTATAAAAGCAGCTTGCATTTCCTGTTCGAGGTCTCTCGCCATGTAACTGTTGTAGGTGCCTCATTAAACTACTGCTGGAAGAACTCCAACTGGTCGTGTCGTACTTGCTGGCAACTGCGACGCGACAAGTGGTTCCGAAACCCGGGAACTCTTGCACCAGGCGGAGACGACCTCATTAGAGGTGAGTTCAGAACCACAGTAGTTGAGGTAGGGTCGGACCCCCCCCCCCTCAGAGTGCTTTGATATGGGGAATTCCCCGAGCGCCCAGCTGCTCCGTGCTCTACAGGAGCTTTTGGCTGCACGAGAGTTGAAAATCCCCGAGCGTGTCTTACGGCATTTTATGCAGGAAGTAGATCGTGTGGCACCATGGTTTCTCCACTCGGGCTCTTTCACCATTCCGAGCTGGGATAAATTAGAGAAGGACCTTCGCTGTGCCCATGCTACTGGGCTCCTTCGAGAGTGCGTCCTTCCTATTTGGGCATTGGTGCGCACCTGCCTAGAGGACTCTCCTTGTAGTATTCAAGTGCAGCAGGGGCAGCAGGCTCTGAGTGACTATCAAGATAGCATGTCAGAAAGGGATAAGGGTGGTCCGGACCGGCCGGGGCGTTCGAGAACCCGGTCGGAAGAAAAGCGGGGAGCCGCCCGCAAGGGAGGGCGCTCAGGAAGGCGACGGGGACGCCCGTTGCCCGGCCCGTTATCTAGGGAGGACGTGGCTTGTAAAATGGCCGCCCTCCGTCTGTCTTCTTCTTCTTCTTCTTCTTCTCCCTCTTCTTTGTCCCGCTCTTCTTCCTCGTCTCGCGAGAGGGAGGCGGAGCTTTCTCCGGCCGATAAGGCGGACTTGGAGGAGGCGGCGGCGGCGTATGAGGCGGAGCGTTATCGCCCGCCTCCGTATGCCTCCGCCCCTCCCCCACCAGTTGATGGCGGGGGAGGTACATCTTTCATGTCCGACCGGGTTCGGAGAAAAGTCAGCCAGTGCTTTCCTGTATTTGAGGATGCCAACCAACAACGGCACCATGAGCCACTCGACTACAAGCTACTGAAGGACCTGGCCCAGGCAGTGCAGGCTTACGGTTGCAATGCTGCTTATACTAGGGGCCTGTTAGATCGTTTGGCTGCCCACGCTATGACTCCTAGTGATTGGGCCAGCACTGTGCGGGCTTGTTTATCCGCCGGGCAGTATTTAGATTGGAAATCCCTTTACCAGGAGGCTTGTGTCAACCAAGCCCGTGTTAATGCTCAACAGGGTCAACCCGCTTGGAACGCTGATATGCTATTGGGTTTGGGTCAGTGGCAGAACAATCAAACCTGTTTCCCCGTACAAGTATATGCTCAGATTAACCAATTGGCCATAAAAGCTTGGCAGCAGCTGCCTAATCGGGGACAGGTTGCAGGTAACTTAACCAAAGTGGTTCAGGGACCTACAGAGCCTTTTTCTGATTTCGTGGCTCGTATGGTGGAATGTGCGGCCCGCATTTTCGGGGATGCTGACACGGTGATGCCCCTGGTAGAACAACTAGTGTTTGAGCAGTGCACTGAAGCCTGCCGCAATGCCATTGTTCCTTGGAAGAACAAGGGCCTTACCGCTTGGCTTAAAGCTTGCCGGGAGATCGGGGGCCCACTGACCTCTGCAGGACTGGCAGCCGCTATCGTGGCTGCCCGGGAGAGTGCCAATGTGACCTGCTATAACTGCGGTCAACAAGGGCATATACGGCGACAGTGCCGGGCTTCTTCGCACCCGCGCCCCCGGCCTTCCCGTGCGGTGCCGGAAATCTGCTCGCGCTGTGGCAAGGGGCGTCATTTGGCCTCTGAATGTCGATCCGTCAAGGATCTTCGGGGGCAGCCCCTGGACCCTGCAGGGAGTGCCCCCGCTGGAGGTGCTCGGCCTAAGGTCTTTAATGTGCCAAAAAACGGGAGGGAGGGCCCTCGACCCCAGGGCCCGCAAATGTATGGGGCCTTCCATCAGTCCCCGGCGACGCCAGCGCTGATGCCTCAGCTGCAATCGCCGTCACTAACGCCCCAAGGGAGGTCCGGCGAGCCACTTCGGGTTCCGCAGGATTGGACCTCCGTGCCACCACCCTCACAGTATTGACCCCTGAAATGGGGTGTCAGCCAATTCCTTCGGATTTTAAGGGACCCTTGCCCCCAGACTCTGTGGGTCTAGTGATTGGTCTCTCTTCCTCAACCTTGCGGGGCTTGCTTATCCATCCAGGAGTTATAGATTCTGATTTTACAGGTACAGTACAGATATTGGCGACGGCTCCCAGAGGGGTCGTTTCCATTTGCCCAGGGGATCGGATTGCTCAGTTGCTCTTGCTCCCGAGCCTCCATGCACGATTTCCCGCTGCCCCCCGTACACGGGGGACAGCGGGTTTTGGCAGTTCTGAGGTCAATGCTGCATATCTGTCCCTTCATATGGGTGAGAGACCTATGCTCCCCCTTATAATACAAGGAAAGTCTTTTTCAGGTTTGTTGGACACGGGAGCTGACTCCAGTGTCATGTCATCTAAGTGGTGGCCATCCGCATGGCCCACTGTCCCTTCCACCCAGACACTTCAGGGTCTTGGCTATGCTGCCGCCCCTGATCTAAGTGCTGCTCATCTTCACTGGAAGGACTCTGAAGGCAATCAGGGCACATTTCGCCCTTATGTGATGCCTCTCCCTGTTAACCTCTGGGGCAGAGATATTTTGAGTCAAATGGCCCTTCGTCTCACTAATGAGTATTCGCCACAAAGTCAACATATGATGCGAGAGATGGGCTATGTTCCTGGAAGGGGACTGGGGTCTCGGCTGCAAGGCAGAGCCGAACCCGTTGAGCCCCAGCCTCGCCCCCCTCGGCATGGTCTGGGTTTTTCGTAGGGGCCACTGAGGAGCAACCGATACCCATCCCATGGCTTACGGAGAAGCCGGTTTGGGTGCCTCAGTGGCCCCTCTCCACTCTCAAACTCTCCGCTGCACGTGAACTAGTCGCTGAGCAGCTTCGGTTGGGACACTTGGAACCCTCTCGCTCCCCTTGGAACACTCCTATTTTTGTTATTCAGAAAAAATCAGGCAAGTGGCGACTGTTGCACGATCTTCGTGCAGTCAACGAACAAATGCAGATCATGGGTCCGGTGCAGCGCGGTCTCCCTCTTCTCTCCACCTTGCCCCGATTTTGGCGTCTCCTTATTGTAGATATTAAGGATTGTTTTTTCTCTATCCCGCTGCACCCCGATGATAGAGAACGTTTCGCCTTCACTATTCCTTCCCCAAATCATGAAGAGCCTGACTCTCGCTATCACTGGAGAGTCTTACCTCAGGGGATGGCCAACAGCCCAACCATGTGTCAACTGTATGTGGCAGCAGCTGTAGCTCCCGTGCGCCACACCTTTCCTTCGATTAGGATTCTACATTACATGGATGATCTTCTTCTTTGTCATTCCGACCCTTCATATCTTCACCGTGCTTATGCCACTTTGTGTGCTCATTTCTCTTCCTACGGGCTGCACTTAGCACCCGAAAAGGTTCAGGAAGGTGATATAGGGGAGTTTTTGGGGGCCCATATAGGCCCCTTGTCCATTCGTCCTCAAAAAATTACTATTCGGGTAGATGGTCTTCACACCCTAAATGATTTCCAAAAGTTACTAGGTGACATCAATTGGCTTCGCCCTTATCTTCGCCTGTCCACAGCACAGCTGAGCCCTTTGTTCCGGGTGCTGGAGGGTGATTCAGACATATTGTCCCCTCGAGTTCTGACTCCTGACGCACGACAGGCCCTTCGGCTGGTCGAGGAGGCGATACAGCACGCCCAGTTGGTTCGGATCCAGCCTGATCAGCCTTTTTCTCTTTGCCTTTTGCCCTCTTTGGAGACACCTACTGCAGTTCTTTGGCAGGAGGGCCCTCTGCTCTGGATTCACGCGCATACCTCTCCGCGACGGGCCATTGAGCACTATCCTACCGCGGTTGCTGATCTCGCGTTGTCTGCGCTTAAACTCTCCTTAACTCATTTTGGGGCCCATCCTTCTGTTCTCCATTGCCCCTATACTAGAGCTCAAGTACAGATTCTCTGTGCCTCGGTAGACAGTTGGGCGGTCCTTCGATGCTCTTTTTCTGGTGTTATAGACAATCATTTCCCCAAGCACCCTCTTCTTCAGTTTGCTCTGCGACATCAGATTATCTTCCCCCGTGTCACGTCTTCTGACCCTCTTCCCAATGCTACTACAGTTTATACTGATGGGTCCTCTAATAGTACGGGTAGTTATGTTGTCAATGGCCAGGCCTTCACCGCTTCTTTTCCTTACTCTTCCCCTCAGCATGTGGAATGTGCCATCGTTGAGTTGGTCCTCCGTACTTTCCCAGGACCACTCAACATTGTCTCTGATTCTGTCTATGTCGTTCAGGCTGTTCGGTTGTTGGAGGTGTCTCACGCCTTGAACCCACGGAGCACGGTATTCTCTTTATTCTGTGCTGTCCGGTCAGCCATCCACTCGCGCAGTGCGAGGTTCTTTATCACTCATATTCGGGCCCACTCGCTCTTGCCTGGACCTATGGTTGCCGGCAATGCCCTGGCGGATCGGGCCACGAAATTATGTTGGCTTGCTTCTCCTTTGGAAAGTGCCCGCAACTTCCATTCGTTGTACCATGTCCCAGCTTGTACTTTACGCCTTAAATTTGGTCTCCCCCGCGCCTCTGCGCGGGAAGTGGTCCTCCAGTGTGCGGACTGTGCACCTTTCCGCTCACAACCTTCCGTGGGCGTCAACCTGCGGGGCCTTCGGCCTCTCCAGGTGTGGCAGATGGACGTCACTCACATTCCCATGTTTGGTAAGTTGTCTTATGTTCATGTGTCCGTAGACACCTGTTCTGGGGTTATCCACGCCACTCCTTTAGCTGGAGAGCGCGCCTGTCATGTCGTCACGCACTGTCTAGAAGCATGGGCTGCCTGGGGCAAGCCTGAGGTCCTTAAGACTGATAACAGCCCGGCCTATACTTCCCGGGCCTTTCAACAATTTTGCCGCCGTCTCGGCGTTACCCATCGCACTGGCTTGCCCTATAACCCCCAGGCCCAGGGCATTGTAGAACGCGCCCATGGCACAATCAAAGTCTACTTACAAAAACAAAAGGGGGAGGCTGGGGCTTTGGGCGGTGGTAGGTCTCCCAAATCTGCCCTATCTCTTACTCTATATACTTTAAATTTTTTGCTGCTGGATGATCGTGGTCGCTCGGCGGCAGATCGCCATGTGGATCCTGGCCCCCCCCTTTCCGAGCGGGTGATGTGGAAAGATGTGTTTTGTAATCAATGGAAAGGACCGGATCTGATTCTCAGCAGATCCAGGGGAGCTGTTTGTGTTTTTCCACAGGACGCCCCGGACCCTATCTGGGTTCCGACACGCCTCACGCGACGCCTCAGTCATCCTGCTGCTTCCTCGCCGGCTCCTGACGACGATGCTGTTGTGGCGGATTCTGCTTTCCCTGACCATGACCCTCCTCGCCCTGGGAGTGCTGTCCAGGGCGAAACGTCGTTGGGCCATCCTGCCTGTATTCCCGAGACCCCTGCCGGTGTCTCATGATTCGCAGATATTCCCCCGGTTCTTTATTACCAATGCTTCCCTAGGACTTCCCTACCTCCCGTGGTCCAACGAGTCTGGAGTGGTTCCCGGCAATGAATCCTATATCCTTGCTGGGTCCTTGTGCTTTACTACCATTATCCCGACTAACGGCAACCTGTCCTGTATACTTCTTGCCAACCAGACGGGTGCTTGGGTGGACCGGCCGCGTCCCCGCAACGGGACCTTTGCTAATGGGACTTTTGTGACAGGGATGTGGCCTGCGTTACACAAAACTGTGAACATTTGAGACCGCTGCGTCAGGCGCTCAGTTTTCCAACGTGACCTTCGGTCCCACGCCTGTTTGTCTCTGGCCTCCATTCATCTGGATTGTGGCCCGCCTGGAAAACCATACGGCCACCCTTAACTGCTCAACTGTAAACTGCACGTATACACGTTGCTGGAATGCCTCAGAACACAGGATGGCCGTGGTTGCACGCATGCCCCGGTACGTCCCCTGGCCGGTTGACGCACCGGATTCGTTGGTTCTCTTTCGACATCGTAGGGACTTTGGCGTGACAGCTCTTGTCTTTGCTATTGCAGCGGCCTCCGCTGCGGCCCTTACCGCCGCTTCGATCGCGGCGGCGGGCGCCGTACAAACGGCACAGGTCCTAAATAACCTGTCAGCAACGGTAGCAACTGCCTTGGACACACAAAGCTCTATCAACTCACACCTGGCGGGAGGGATTATGCTCCTAAATCAACGTGTGGACTTGGTTCAAGAACAGGTGGACAGTTTGGTACAGCTCGCCCAGCTTGGTTGCGAGCGACGACTGCCGGGATTGTGTATTACTTCGATCCTATATTCTAACCTTTCCCAGGCGGCCAATCTCTCTAAAGAGCTTTCTCGGCTGTTACAGGGCTCTTGGTCTGCCAATTTCTCCAAGCTAGCCACTCAGTTACAACTAGAAATCACCCATATTAATTCTACCCGGTTAGATCCTATGCTTACTGATGGCCTCCTCCCCACCTTTTTGTCGCTTCTACACGGGATTCGGGAATGGGCAGGTCTTGGATCCCTGGGCCTGCTGGGATGTCTTGCTTTTGGCCTCGTGTTCTGGATGCTCATGCGTGTCCGTTGGCAGCAACAAAGGGATCGAGTGGTCATGGCTCAAGCCTTTGCTGCCCTTCATGAGGGCTCTCCTCCTGGAGTGTGGATAAGCATGTTACATACGGACGGCAACTACCGCTTTTCCCCTTGACAGCATGGCGTGGCCCTTGCACCCCGAGGGCTTGTCCCCATTGCACCGGGAAGGGTGCGCGACCCCTGTTTTGTGGTCAGCCCTTGCACCTTCATGAGCTCTCGCTCATTGCACTGAAGAGTGGTGACCATACGCCCCTTGGTGAACTGTGACCCTAGATCCGGACTGGGGCTTCCGTTCACCATGAGGCAAAAACAAAAGGGGGAGCTGTGGGGAGCGGTCTAGGCCTCCTAGTGTATCTGCCCAGGACATGCATAGTCAGGCCCTCCACCTATCCCTGTGGGACACGCTTGTGGGACACACCTATCCGGGGCTATAAAAGCAGCTTGCATTTCCTGTTCGAGGTCTCTCGCCATGTAACTGTTGTAGGTGCCTCATTAAACTACTGCTGGAAGAACTCCAACTGGTCGTGTCGTACTTGCTGGCAACTGCGGCGCGACAGGATAGGATTAGGTTTAAGTGTTGGGCTTAGTGTTAGGGCTTAGTGTTAGGGTTATCATTAAGGATTAGGTTAAGGTTAGGGTCAGTGTTAAGATTTAGGGTGAGGGTTAACGGTTAGGGTAAAGGTTAAGCATTAGGGTTAGGGATTAGTGATTAGGGTTTTCGGTTAGTGTTAGGGTTAGCGGTTAGGAGTTAGTGTTTTATGAAGGGGTATGGTTAGAATTAGGATTGGGGTTAGAGTTAGGGTGAGGTATAGGGGTTAGGTTTAGGGGTTAGTTTTAGGGTAAAAGGATAGGATTAGGGTTACGGGTTGGGCTTAGGTTTAGGTTTAAAGTTTACTGCTAGGGTTAGGGATAGGGTTCAGTGTTAGCTTTAGGGGTTCTGGTTAGTGTTAGGTGTTAGGTTACTGTCAGGGTTAGGTCTAGTCGTGAGGGTAAGGTTTAGGGTTAGCTTTAAGAGCTAGGGTTAGGTTTAATGGTTAGGATTAGGATTAGGGTTAAGGGTTAGGGTAAGGCTTAGGGGTTAGGGTGAACGGTTAGGGTCAAAGGTTAGGGTTTTTTTAGGCATAGCGTTGGGGTTAGAAGTAAGGGTTACTGTCAGTGTTAGGGTTGTAGGTAGGGTTACGGTTAGGGTTAGCGGTTTAGAATTAGGGTTAGGGATTAGGTGTCACAGTGATGACTAGGAGATAGGGTTAGAATTATGGGATGGGGTTGTCCTCAGGAAATGGGTTATACATTAACGTTAGGATAAGAGGTTAAAGTTAGGCGCACGGTGAGGTTTACGTGTTAAGGGGAGAAATAGGAACAGGGTTGGGTGTGATGTTCAGGGTTAGGGTTATCTGTTAAAGGTATTGTTTATGCTTAGCACACGGGCCCTGTCTGCATTAGGAGGGCGGGGGGAGTTTAGGGGGCTGGGATTGTACCCGGAAACCCACTCTATCATACTCTGGGTATGGGCCCGTGGGTTTCATGCAGGACACAGTGGTAGAGCCTCCTTTCACGCATGGCATGGGAGGATTGCAGGCTTTCTAAACTCTAAGAAAGCAAGAAGTCTGAGAATTAGATTTAGGGATAGGATTCGGGTTAGGGTTAAGGATGAAGTTTAGTGTTAGGGTGAGGGCTTAGGGTTAGGGATTAGGGTTAGGGTTAAAGGTTACTCTTAGGTTTAACGGTTACACTTTGGTTTAGGGTTGAGGGTTACGGTTAGGGTTAAGATGAGGGGTTAGGGTTTGGTACAGGGTTAGGCTTAAGTGTTAGGTTTAGGGTTGAAGATTAGGATTAGGGTTAGGATTAAAGGTTAGCGTGAGAATTAACGCTTAGGATTAAGGTTAAGAGTTAGGGTTTAGGCTTAGGGTTAGGTTAGGGTTAGTTTTAGGGTTAGAGTTATGTGCTATGGTTTGTGTTAGAGGTTAGGGTTAGGTTTACTGTTCACGGTTAGGGTTACATTTAGGTGTTAGCATTAGGGTTAGTGTTATGGTTAAGGGATAGGATTAGGGTTAAGTGTTGGGCTTAGGGTTAGGGTTTAGTGTTCGGGTTAGCATTAAGGATTAGGGTTAGGGTCAGGGTTAAATGCTTGGGTGCGGGTACTGGTTAGGATCAGGGTTAAGGTTCACGGATAGGGTTAGTGTTAAGGGTTACGGGTAGGTTTAGGGTTCAGGGTTAGTGTTAGCATTAGTGCTTAAGGTTAGGATTAGGCGGTAGGTTAGATTTAGGGTTAGATCTAGGCGTTAGGGTAAGGGCTAGCGTTAGGGTTACGAGATAGGGTTAGGTTTAATGCTTAGGATTAGGGTTAGGGTTTGGGGTTAAAGTAAGTGTTAGGGGTTAGGTTTAAGGATCCAAGGTTAGGGTTATTTTTAGCTGTAGTGTTAGGGTTAGAGATAAGGGATCCCATTAGCATTAAGGGTCTTCCTTACTGTAGGGTTAAGGGTTAGGCTTAGAGTTAAAGGTTAAGGTTAGGGTCAGTGTTAAGATTTAGGGTGAGGGTTAACGGTCAGGGTAAAGGTTAAGCGTTAGGGTTAGGGATTAGTGATTAGGGTTTTTGGTTAGTGTTAGGGTCAGCGGTTAGGAGTTAGTGCTTTATGAAGGGGTATGTTTAGAATTAGGATTGGGGTTAGAGTTAGGGTGAGGTATAGGGGTTAGGTTTAGTGGTTAGTTTTAGGGTAAAAGGATAGGATTAGGGTTACGGGTTGGGCTTAGGTTTAGGGTTAAAGTTTACTGCTAGGGTTAGGGATAGGGTTCAGGGTTAGCTTTAGGGGTTCTGGTTAGGGTTAGGTGTTAGGTTAGTGTCAGGGTTAGGTCTAGTCGTGAGGGTAAGGTTTAGGGTTAGCTTTAAGAGCTAGGGTTAGGTTTAATGGTTAGGATTAGGATTAGGGTTAAGGGTTAGGGTAAGGCTTAGGGGTTGGGTGAAGGGTTAGGGTCAAGGGTTAGGGTTTTTGTTAGGCATAGCGTTGGGGTTAGAAGTAAGGGTTACTGTCAGTGTTAGGGTTATAGGTAGGGTTACGGTTAGGGTTAGCGGTTTAGAATTAGGGTTAGGGATTAGGTGTCACAGTGATGACTAGGAGATAGGGTTAGAATTATGGGATAGGGGTTGTTCTCAGGAAATGTGTTATGCATTAACGTTAGGATAAGAGGTTAAAGTTAGGCGCACGGTGAGGTTTACGTGTTAAGGGGAGAAATAGGAACAGGGTTGGGTGTTATGTTCAGGGTTAGGGTTATCTGTTAAAGGTATTGTTTATGCTTAGCGCACGGGCCCTGTCTGCATTAGGCGGGCGGAGGGAGTTTAGGGGGCTGGGATTGTACCCGGAAACCCACTCTATCATACTCTGGGTATGGGCCCGTGGGTTTCATGCAGGACACAGTGGTAGAGCCTCCTTTCACGCATGGCATGGGAGGATTGCAGGCTTTCTAAACTCTAAGAAAGCAAGAAGTCTGAGAATTAGATTTAGGGTTAGGATTATGGTTAGGGTTAAGGATGAAGTTTAGTGTTAGGGTGAGGGCTTAGGGTTAGGGATTAGGGTTAGGGTTAAAGGTTACTCTTAGGTTTAACGGTTACACTTTGGTTTAGGGTTGAGGTTTACGGTTAGGGTTAAGATGAGGGGTTAGGGTTTGGTACAGGGTTAGGGTTAAGTGTTAGGTTTAGGGTTCAAGATTAGGATTAGGGTTAGGATTAAAGGTTAGCGTGAGAGTTAACGCTTAGGGTTAAGGTTAAGAGTTAGGGTTTAGGGTTAGGGTTAGGGATAGGTTTAGGGTTAGAGTTATGTGCTATGGTTTGTGTTAGAGGTTAGGGTTAGGTTTACTGGTCACGGTTAGGGTTACATTTAGGGGTTAGCATTAGGGTTAGTTTTATGGTTAAGGGATAGGATTAGGGTTAAGTGTTGGGCTTAGGGTTAGGGTTTAGGGTTAGGGTTAGCATTAAGGATTAGGGTTAGGGTCAGGGTTAAATGCTTGGGTGCGGGTAATGCTTAGGGTCAGGGTTAAGGTTAACGGATAAGGTTAGTGTTAAGGGTTACGGGTAGGTTTAGGGTTCAGGGTTACTGTTAGCATTAGGGCTTAAGGTTAGGATTAGGCGGTAGGTTAGATTTAGGGTTAGAGCTAGGCGTTAGGGTAAGGGCTAGCGTTAGGGTTAAGAGATAGGGTTAGGTTTAAGGCTTAGGATGAGGGTTAGGGTTTGGGGTTAAAGTAAGTGTTAGGGGTTAGGTTTAAGGATCCAAGGTTAGGGTTATTTTTAGCTGTAGTGTTAGGGTTAGGGATAAGGGATCCCATTAGCATTAAGGGTCTTCCTTACTGTAGGGTTAAGGGTTAGGCTTAGAGTTAAAGGTTAAGGTTAGGGTCAGTGTTAAGATTTAGGGTGAGGGTTAATGGTTAGGGTAAAGGTTAAGCGTTAGGGTTAGGGATTAGTGATTAGGGTTTTTGGTTAGTGTTAGGGTTAACGGTTAGGAGTTAGTGTTTTATGAAGGGGTATGGTTAGAATTAGGATTGGGGTTAGAGTTAGGGTGAGGTATACGGGTTAGGTTTAGGGGTTAGTTTTAGGGTAAAAGGATAGGATTAGGGTTACAGGTTGGGCTTAGGTTTAGGGTTAACGTTTACTGCTAGGGTTAGGGATAGGGTTCAGGGTTAGCTTTAGGGGTTCTGGTTAGGGTTAGGTGTTAGGTTACTGTCAGGGTTAGGTCTAGTCGTGAGGGTAAGGTTTAGGGTTAGCTTTAAGAGCTAGGGTTAGGTTTAATGGTTAGGATTAGATTTAGGGTTAAGGGTTAGGGTAAGACTTAGCGGTTGGGTGAAGGGTTAGGGTCAAGGGTTAGGGTTTTTGTTAGGCATAGCGTTGGGGTTAGAAGTAAGGGTTACTGTCAGTGTTAGGGTTGTAGGTAGGGTTACGGTTAGGGTTAGCGGTTTAGAATTAGGGTTAGGGATTAGGTGTCACAGTGATGACTAGGAGATAGGGTTAGAATTATGGGATAGGGGTTGTTCTCAGGAAATGGGTTATGCATTAACGTTAGGATAAGAGGTTAATGTTAGGCGCACGGTGAGGTTTACGTGTTAAGGGGAGAAATAGGAACAGGGTTGGGTGTTATGTTCAGGGATAGGGTTATCTGTTAAAGGTATTGTTTATGCTTAGCGCACGGGCCCTGTCTGCATTAGGCGGGCGGGGGGAGTTTAGGGGGCTGGGATTGTACCCGGGAACCCACTCTATCATACTCTGGGTATGGGCCCGTGGTTTTCATGCAGGACACCGTGGTAGAGCCTCCTTTCACGCATGGCATGGGAGGATTGCAGGCTTTCTAAACTCTAAGAAAGCAAGAAGTCTGAGAATTAGATTTAGGGTTAGGATTATGGTTAGGGTTAAGGATGAAGTTTAGTGTTAGGGTGAGGGCTTAGTGTTAGGGATTAGGGTTAGGGTTAAAGGTTCCTCTTAGGTTTAACGGTTACACTTTGGTTTAGGGTTGAGGTTTACGGTTAGGGTTAAGATGAGGGGTTAGGGTTTGGTACAGGGTTAGTGTTAAGTGTTAGGTTTAGGTTTGAAGATTAGGATTAGGGTTAGGATTAAAGGTTAGTGTGAGAGTTAATGCTTAGGGTTATGAGTTAGGGTTTAGGGTTAGGTTTAGGGTTAGTTTTAGGGTTAGAGTTATGTGCTATGGTTTGTGTTAGAGGTTACAGTTAGGTTTACTGGTCATGGTTAGGGTTACGTTTAGGGGATAGCATTAGTTTCAGGGTTAGGGTTAAGGGATAGGATTAGGTTTAAGTGTTGGGTTTAGTTTTAGGGCTTAGTGTTAGGGTTATCATTAAGGATTAGGTTAAGGTTAGGGTCAGTGTTAAGATTTAGGGTGAGGGTTAACGGTTAGGGTAAAGGTTACGCATTAGGGTTAGGGATTAGTGATTAGGGTTTTTGGTTAGTGTTAGGGTTAGCGTTTAGGAGTTAGTGTTTTATGAAGGGGTATGGTTAGAATTAGGATTGGGGTTAGAGTTAGGGTGAGGTATAGGGGTTAGGTTTAGGGGTTAGTTTTAGGATAAAAGGATAGAATTAGGGTTACGGGTTGGGCTTAGGTTTAGGGTTAAAGTTTACTGCTGGGGTTAGGGATAGGGTTCAGGGTTAGCTTTAGGGGTTCTGGTTAGGGTTAGGTGTTAGGTTAGTGTCAGGGTTAGGTCTAGTCGTGAGGGTAAGGTTTAGGGTTAGCTTTAAGAGCTAGGTTTAGGTTTAATGGTTAGGATTAGGATTAGGGTTAAGGGTTAGGGTAAGGCTTAGGGGTTAGGGTGAAGGGTTAGGGTCAAGGGTTAGGGTTTTTTTTAGGCATAGCGTTGGGGTTAGAAGTAAGGGTTACTGTCAGTGTTAGGGTTGTAGGTAGGGTTACGGTTAGGGTTAGCGGTTTAGAATTAGGGTTAGGGATTAGGTGTCACAGTGATGACTAGGAGATAGGGTTAGAATTATGGGATGGGGTTTTTCTCAGGAAATGGGTTATGCATTAACGTTAGGATAAGAGGTTAAAGTTAGGCGCACGGTGAGGTTTACGTGTTAAGGGGAGAAATAGGAACAGGGTTGGGTGTTATGTTCAGGGTTAGGGTTATCTGTTAAAGGTATTGTTTATGCTTAGCGCACGGGCCCTGTCTGCATTAGTCGGGCGGTGGGAGTTTAGGGGGCTGGGATTGTACTCGGGAACCCAATCTATCATACTCTGGGTATTGGCCCGTGGGTTTCATGCAGGACACAGTGGTAGAGCCTCCTTTCACGCACTGCATGGGAGGATTGCAGGCTTTCTAAACTCTAAGAAAGCAAGAAGTCTGAGAATTAGATTTAGGGTTAGGATTATGGTTAGGGTTAAGGATGAAGTTTAGTGTTAGGGTGAGGGCTTAGGGTTAGGGATTAAGGTTAAGGTTAAAGATTACTCTTAGGTTTAACCTTTACACTTTTGTTTAGGGCTGAGGTTTACCGTTAGGGTTAAGATGAGAGGTTAGGGTTTGGTACAGGGTTAGGGTTAAGTGTTAGGTTTAGGGTTGAAGATTAGGATTAGGGTTAGGATTAAATGTTAGCGTGAGAGTTAATGCTTATGGTTAAGAGTTAGGGTTTAGGGTTAGGGTTAGGGTTAGTTTTAGGGTTAGAGTTATGTGCTATGTTTTGTGTTAGAGGTTAGAGTTAGGTTTACTGGTCATGGTGAGGGTTACGTTTAGGGGATAGCATTAGTTTCAGGGTTAGGGTTAAGGGATAGGATTAGGTTTAAGTGTTGGGTTTAGTGTTAGGGCTTAGTGTTAGGGTTATCATTAAGGATTAGGTTAAGGTTAGGGTCAGTGGTAAGATTTAGGGTGAGGGTTAACGGTTAGGGTAAAGGTTAAGCGTTAGGGTTAGGGAATAGTGATTAGGGTTTTTGGTTAGTGTTAGGGTTAGCGGTTAGGAGTTAGTGTTTTATGAAGGGGTATGGTTAGAATTAGGATTGAGGTTAGAGTTAGGGTGAGGTATAGGGGTTAGGTTTAGGGGTTAGTTTTAGGGTAAAAGGATAGGATTAGGGTTTCGGGTTGGGCTTAGGTTTAGGGTTAAAGTTTACTGCTGGGGTTAGGGATAGGGTTCAGGGTTAGCTTTAGGGGTTCTGGTTAGGGTTAGGTGTTAGGTTAGTGTCAGGGTTAGGTCTAGTCGTGAGGGTAAGGTTTAGGGTTAGCTTTAAGAGCTAGGGTTAGGTTTAATGGTTAGGATTAGGATTAGGGTTAAGGGTTAGGGTAAGGCTTAGGGGTTAGGGTGAAGGGTTAGGGTCAAGGGTTAGGGTTTTTGTTAGGCATAGCGTTGGGGTTAGAAGTAAGGGTTACTGTCAGTGTTAGGGTTGTAGGTAGGGTTACGGTTAGGGTTAGCGGTTTAGAATTAGGGTTAGGGATTAGGTGTCACAGTGATGACTAGGCGATAGGGTTAGAATTATGGGATGGGGTTTTTCTCAGGAAATGGGTTATGCATTAACGTTAGGATAAGAGGTTAAAGTTAGGCGCACGGTGAGGTTTACGTGTTAAGGGGAGAAATAGGAACAGGATTGGGTGTTACGTTCAGGGTTAGGGTTATCTGTTAAAGGTATTGTTTATGCTTAGCACACGGCCCTGTCTGCCTTAGGCAGGCGGGGGGAGTTTAGGGGGCTGGGATTGTACCCGGAAACCCACTCTATCATACTCTGGGTATGGGCCCGTGGGTTTCATGCAGGACACAGTGGTAGAGCCTCCTTTCATGCATGGCATGGGAGGATTGCAGGCTTGCTAAACTCTAAGAAAGCAAGAAGTCTGAGAATTAGTTTTAGGGTTTATTATTATGGTTAGGGTTAAGGATGAAGTTTAGTGTTAGGGTGAGGGCTTAGGGTTAGGGATTAGGGTTAGGGTTAAAGGTTACTCTTAGGTTTAACGGTTTCACTTTGGTTTAGGGTTGAGGTTTACGGTTAGGGTTAAGATGAGGGGTTAGGGTTTGGTACAGGGTTAGGGTTAAGTGCTAGATTTAGAGTTGAAGATTAGGATTAGGGTTAGGATTAAAGCTTAGCGTGAGAGTTAACGCTTAGGATTAAGGTTAAGAGTTAGGGTTTAGGCTTAGGGTTAGGTTAGGGTTAGTTTTAGGGTTAGAGTTATGTGCTATGGTTTGTGTTAGAGGTTAGGGTTAGGTTTACTGGTCACGGTTAGGGTTACATTTAGGGGTTAGCATTAGGGTTACTGTTATGGTTAAGGGATAGGATTAGGGTTAAGTGTTGGGCTTAGGGTTAGGGTTTAGTGTTAGGGTTAGCATTAAGGATTAGGGTTAGGGTCAGGGTTAAATGCTTGGGTGCGGGTATTGGTTAGGATCAGGGTTAAGGTTCACGGATAGGGTTAGTGTTAAGGGTTACGGGTAGGTTTAGGGTTCAGGGTTAGTGTTAGCATTAGTGCTTAAGGTTAGGATGAGGCGGTAGGTTAGATTTAGGGTTAGATCTAGGCGTTAGGGTAAGGGCTAGCGTTAGGGTTAAGAGATAGGTTTAGGTTTAATGCTTAGGATTAGGGTTAGGGTTCGGGGTTAAGTAAGTGTTAGGGGTTAGGTTTAAGGATCCAAGGTTAGGGTTATTTTTAGCTGTAGTGTTAGGGTTAGGGATAAGGGATCCCATTAGCATTAAGGGTCTTCCTTACTGTAGGGTTAAGGGTTAGGCATAGAGTTAAAGGTTAAGGTTAGGGTCAGTGTTAAGATTTAGGGTGAGGGTTAACGGTCAGGGTAAAGGTTAAGCGTTAGGGTTAGGGATTAGTGATTATGGTTTTTGGTTAGTGTTAGGGTTAGCGGTTAGGAGTTAGTGCTTTATGAAGGGGTATGGTTAGAATTAGGATTGGGGTTAGAGTTAGGGTCAGGTTTAGGGGTTAGGTTTAGGGGTTAGTTTTAGGGTAAAAGGATAGGATTAGGGTTACGGGTTGGGCTTAGGTTTAGGGTTAAAGTTTACTGCTAGGGTTAGGGATAGGGTTCAGGGTTAGCTTTAGGGGTTCTGGTTAGGGTTAGGTGTTAGGTTAGTGTCAAGGTTAGGTCTAGTCGTGAGGGTAAGGTTTAGGGTTAGCTTTAAGAGCTAGGGTTAGGTTTAATGGTTAGGATTAGGATTAGGGTTAAGGGTTAGGGTAAGGCTTAGGGGTTAGGGGGAAGGGTTAAGGTCAAGGGTTAGGGTGTTTGTTAGGCATAGCGTTGGGGTTAGAAGTAAGGGTTACTGTCAGTGCTGGGTTGTAGGTAGGGTTACGGTTAGGGTTAGCTGTTTAGAATTAGGGTTAGGGATTAGGTGTCACAGTGATGACTAGGCGATAGGGCTAGAATTATGGCATGGGGTTTTTCTCAGGAAATGGGTTATGCATTAACGTTAGGATAAGAGGTTAAAGTTAGGTGCACGGTGAGGTTTACGTGTTAAGGGGAGAAATAGGAACAGGGTTGGGTGTTATGTTCAGGGTTAGGGTTATCTGTTAAAGGTATTGTTTATGCTTAGCGCACGGGCCTTGTCTGCATTAGGCGGGCGGGGGGAGTTTAGGGGGCTGGGATTGTACCCGGGAACCCACTCTATCATACTCTGGGTATTGGCCCGTGGGTTTCATGCAGGACACAGTGGTAGAGCCTCCTTTCACGCATGGCATGGGAGGATCGCAGGCTTTCTAAACTCTAAGAAAGCAAGAAGTCTGAGAATTAGATTTAGGGTTAGGATTATGGTTAGGGTTAAGGATGAAGTTTAGTGTTAGGGTGAGGGCTTAGGTTTAGGGATTAGGGTTAGGGTTAAAGATTACTCTTAGGTTTAACCTTTACACTTTGGTTTAGGGCTGAGGTTTACGGTTAGGGTTAAGATGAGGGGTTAGGGTTTGGTACAGGGTTAGGGTTAAGTGTTAGGTTCAGGGTTGAAGATTAGTATTAGGGTTAGGATTAAAGGTTAGCGTGAGAGTTAACGCTTAGGGTTAAGGTTAAGAGTTAGGGTTTAGGGTTAGGGTTAGGGTTAGGGTTAGTTTTAGTGTTAGAGTTATGTGCTATGGTTTGTGTTAGAGGTTAGGGTTAGGTTTACTGGTCACGGTTAGGGTTACGTTTAGGGGTTAGCATTCGGGTTAGGGTTAGGGTTAAGGGATAGGATTAGGGTTAAGTGTTGGGCTTAGGGTTAGGGTTATCATTAAGGATTAGGGTTAGGGTCAGGTTTAAATGCTTGGGTGCGGGTAATGGTTAGGGTCAGGGTTAAGGTTCACGGATAGGATTAGTGTTAAGTGTTACGGGTAGGTTTAGGGTTCAGGGTTAGTGTTAGCATTAGGGCTTAAGGTTAGGATTAGGCGGTAGGTTAGATTTAGGGTTAGATCTAGTCGTTAGGGTAAGGGCTAGCGTTAGGGTTAAGAGATAGGGTTAGGTTTAATGCTTAGGATTAGGGTTAGGGTTTGGGGTTAAAGTAAGTGTTAGGGGTTAGGTTTAAGGGTCAAAGGTTAGGGTTATTTTTAGCTGTAGTGTTAGGGTTACGGATAAGGGATCCCATTAGCTTTAAGGGTCTTCCTTACTGTAGGGTTAAGGGTTAGGCTTAGAGTTAAAGGTTAAGGTTAGTGTCAGGGTTAAGATTTAGGGTGAGGGTTAACGGTTAGGGTAAAAGTTAAGCGTTAGGGTTAGGGATTAGTGATTAGGGTTTTTGGTTAGTGTTAGGTTTAGCGGTTAGGAGTTAGTGTTTTATGAAGGGGTATGGTTAGAATTAAGATTGGGGTTAGAGTTAGGGTGAGGTATAGGGGTTAGGTTTAGGGGTTAGTTTTAGGGTAAAAGGATAGAATTAGGGTTACGAGTTGGGCTTAGGTTTAGGGTTAAAGTTTACTGCTGGGGTTAGGGATAGGGTTCAGGGTTAGCTTTAGGGGTTCTGGTTAGGGTTAGGTGTTAGGTTAGTGTCAGGGTTAGGTCTAGTCGTGAGGGTAAGGTTTAGGGTTAGCTTTAAGAGCTAGGGTTAGGTTTAATGGTTAGGATTAGGATTAGGGTTAAGGGTTAGCGTAAGGCTTAGGGGTTAGGGTGAAGGGTTAGGGTCAAGGGTTAGGGTTTTTGTTAGGCATAGCGTTGGGGTTAGAAGTAAGGGTTACTGTCAGTGTTAGGGTTGTAGGTAGGGTTACGGTTAGGGTTAACGGTTTAGAATTAGGGTTAGGGATTAGGTGTCACAGTGATGACTAGGAGATAGGGTTAGAATTATGGAATAGGGGTTGTTCTCAGGAAATGGGTTATGCATTAACGTTAGGATAAGAGGTTAAAGTTAGGCGCACGGTGAGGTTTACGTGTTAAGGGGAGAAATAGGAACAGGGTTGGGTGTTATGTTCAGGGTTAGGGTTATCTGTTAAATTTATTGTTTATGCTTAGCGCACGGGCCCTGTCTGCATTGGTCGGGCGGGGGGAGTTTAGGGGGCTGGGATTGTACCCGGGAACCCACTCTATCATACTCTGGGTATGAGCCCGTGGGTTTCATGCAGGATGCAGTGGTAGAGCCTCCTTAAACGCATGGCATGGGAGGATTGCAGGCTTTCTAAACTCTAAGAAAGCAAAAGTCTGAGAATTAGATTTAGTGTTAGGATTTTGGTTAGGCTTAAGGATGAAGTTTAGTGTTAGGGTGAGGGCATAGGGTTAGGGATTAGGGTTAGGGTTAAAGGTTACTCTTAGGTATAACGGTTACTCTCTGGTTTAGGGTTGAGGTTTACGGTTAGGGTTAAGATGAGGGCTTAGGGTTTGGTACAGGGTTAGGGTTAAGTGTTAGGTTTAGGGTTGAAGATCAGGATTAGGGTTAGGATTAAAGGTTAGCATGAGAGTTAACGCTTAGGTTTAAGGTTAAGAGTTAGGGTTTAGGGTTAGGGTTAGGGTTAGTTTTAGGGTTAGAGTTATGTGCTATGGTTTGTGTTAGAGGTTAGGCTTAGGTTTACTGGTCATGGTTAGCGTTACGTTTAGGGGTTAGCATTAGGGTTAGGGTTAGGGTTAGGGTAAGTGATAGGATTAGGGTTAAGTGTTGGGCTTAGGGTTAGTGTTTAGTGTTAAGGTTAGCATTAAGGATTAGGGTTAGGGTCAGGGTGAAATGCTTGGGTGAGGGTAATGGTTAGGGTCAGGGTTAAGGTTCACGGATAGGGTTAGTGTTAAGGGTTACGGGTAGGTTTAGGGTTCAGGGTTAGTGTTAGCATTAGGGCTTAAGGTTAGGATTAGGCGGTAGGTTAGATTTAGGGTTAGATCTAGGCGTTAGGGTAAGGGCTAGCGTTAGGGTTAAGAGATAGGGTTAGGTTTAATGCTTACGATTAGGGTTAGGGTTTGGGGTTAAAGTAAGTGTTAGGGGTTAGGTTTAAGGATCCAAGGTTAGGGTTATTTTTTAGCTGTAGAGTTAGGGTTAGGGATAAGGGATCCCATTAGCTTTAAGGGTCATCCTTACTGTAGGGTTAAGGGTTAGGCTTAGAGTTAAAGGTTAAGGTTAGGGTCAGGGTTAAGCGTTAGGGTTAGGGTTAGGGGTTAGGGTTAGGGTTAGGAGTTAGGGTTAGGGGTTAGGGTTTACGGTTTAGGGTTAGGGTTAGGGGTTAGGGTTGGGGTTACGGTTAGGGATTAGGGTTAGTGTTTGGGGTTAGGGTTAGGGTTAGGGTTAAGGGTTCGGGTTCGGGTTAGGGGTTAGGGTTAGGGTTATGGGTTAGGGTTAGGGGTTAGGGTTAGGGTTTGGGTTAGGGTTAGGCTTAGGGGTTAGGGTTAGGGTCAGGGTTTGGTTTAGGGTTAGGGTAGGGGTTAGGGTTAGCGTTAGGGGTTAGGGTTAGGGTTAGGGTTTAGGGTTAGGGTTAGGGTCAGGGTTAGGGTCAGG